>NW_018403444.1:0-102 GCF_002113885.1 Mizuhopecten yessoensis | reverse complement strand
TAACCCCTGTCCCTCACTCTTCTCCCTCCCTTACACCATTATCTATGGTCCTGATCTCCATCCTCTAACCCCTGTCCCTCACTCTTCTCCCTCCCTTACACC
>NW_018403443.1:3814-3966 GCF_002113885.1 Mizuhopecten yessoensis | reverse complement strand
AATATAGACGTCTGTAGTGTTAATATAGATGTCTGTAGTGTGAACTTAGATGTCTGTAGTGTTAACATAGATGTCTTTAGTGTTAATATAGATGTCTGTAGTGTGAACATAGATGACTGTGGTGTTAACATAGATGTCTGTAGTGTTAATAC
>NW_018403443.1:0-102 GCF_002113885.1 Mizuhopecten yessoensis | reverse complement strand
TGTAGTGTTAACATAGATGTCTGTAGTGTTAACATTGATGTCTGTTGTGATAACATTGATGTCTGTAGTGTTAATATAGACGTCTGTAGTGTTAATATAGAT
>NW_018403442.1:5011-5270 GCF_002113885.1 Mizuhopecten yessoensis | reverse complement strand
CACTACCAACAACACCTGAAGGCACTACCCTACCATCACTACCAATAAAACCTGAAGGCTCTACCCTACCATCACTACCAACAACACCTGAAGGCACTACCTTACTATCACTACCAACAAAGCCTGAAGGCACTACCCTATCATCACTACCAACAAAACCTGAAGGCACTACCCTACCATCACTACCAACAAAACCTGAAGGCACTACCCTACCATCACTACCAACAAAACCTGAANCACCTGAAGGCACTTCCCTACC
>NW_018403442.1:0-102 GCF_002113885.1 Mizuhopecten yessoensis | reverse complement strand
ACCATCACTACCAATAAAACCTGAAGGCACTACCCTACCATCACTTCCAACAAAACATGAAGGCACTACCTTACCATCACTACCAATAAAACCTGAAGGCAC
>NW_018403441.1:4759-4847 GCF_002113885.1 Mizuhopecten yessoensis | reverse complement strand
CTACTCGCCTATTAAGATTTAGACTCAGTATATCGTGGTCCTACTCGCCTATTAAGATTTAGCCCAAGTATATCGGGGTTCTACTTTT
>NW_018403441.1:0-102 GCF_002113885.1 Mizuhopecten yessoensis | reverse complement strand
TTAGCCCCAGTATATCGTGGTCCTACTTGCCTGTTAAGATTTAGCACCAGTATATTGTGGTCCTACTCGCCTATTAAGATTTAGACTCAGTATATCGTGGTC
>NW_018403440.1:4554-4898 GCF_002113885.1 Mizuhopecten yessoensis | reverse complement strand
GAACTAAGTGTTGTTCTCTGTGTGGTTGCGTTTTAGAGGACAATGATCGAACTAAGTGTTTTTCTCTGTGTGGTTGCGTTTTAGAGGACAATGGTCGAACTAAGTGTTGCTCTCTGTGTGGTTGCGTTTTAGAGGACAATGGTCGATCTTCGTGTTTTCTCTGTGTGGTTGCGTTTTAGAGGTCAATGGTCGAACTAAGTGTTGTTCTCTGTGTGGTTGCGTTTTAGAGGACAATGGTCGAACTAAGTGTTGTTCTCTGTGTGGTTGCGTTTTAGAGGACAATGGTCGAACTAAGTGTTGTTCTCTGTNAACAATGGCCGAACTAAGTGTTGTTCTCTGTGTGA
>NW_018403440.1:0-102 GCF_002113885.1 Mizuhopecten yessoensis | reverse complement strand
TTAGAGGACAATGGTCGAACTAAGTGTTGTTCTCTGTGTGGTTGCATTTAAGAGAACAATGGTCGATCTTCGTGTTTTTCTCTGTGTGGTTGCGTTTTAGAG
>NW_018403439.1:29016-29719 GCF_002113885.1 Mizuhopecten yessoensis | reverse complement strand
TTTCAATATTCATGTAAAATAAAATATTTTATGAAATAGCAACAGTTCGTCTATTGTGTATATAGATACATCTATTTAATCTAAACAGATAGAATTGAAAAGCAGATTGATTGAATGATTTTAAAACGATTGGATACCAGGATTAAATGTATATAATGTCTCTTTCTTGGTGCATTTGGATATATTATAAAGAAATTACAGTAGATAAATAGATGTCATATTGCAATTATTTAATTTTGTGAAATAACGAGCATATCAGTCATTAGAACTTATATTCATCAATTATAGACCTTTGTCTTGGTCAAGACGTTGTGATATGGTCCTGATAAAGTGATATCGACCGAGGAAGCAGACCGAAGATTGTACTACTATATCAGGTCCATGTTACAACGAAGTGACGGAGACAAAAGTCCTTAGTTTTCATATTAAGTTATATCATGCCATTAAGTAACATGATATGTATGATACAGGATGCCTCACAGGGATTATGATTCCTATCACAGCACGAAATATTTAACAAAATAAATAAATTATCAATCATCATATCCTAAGTTCATTTAATTTTGTATATATTAAATTATTTTTTTAAATGTTGTTTTTACCTGTCAACACTGTAAATTTGGAGTATTCACACTGACAGCGAATTTAATGCCGGATCTAAATTTACAAACATGAAGTCGATATGGTCACTTGCATGACAAAC
>NW_018403439.1:12232-26668 GCF_002113885.1 Mizuhopecten yessoensis | reverse complement strand
AAAAAAAAAAATCTTAAATACACCAATGTAAATCGTCTCAGTATTCGTTCTATTTATATCTGTCGAAATGGTGTGTTTTTTAAAAGTAAAATAGAGTTTTTTGTTAACACATTTTAAATGCACGTGCATACCATATCACTTAAAACACATCTTTTTTCTTTTAAAAAACTATCCTAGATAATTTACAAGATATCTTTAGGATAATGCAATAGAAACATTAGATCTTAATAATAATCTCATGTCAACATTAAATTCATCAGAATGTGTTCTTCTTGAGGAATTAAAAACAAATCTGAAAAATTCAAAGTATACTATATGGGCAACCTTTGGTGTGTAGTTGTGAAAATGTGGATTTCATTTCATGGTTCGAAACAACACAGACTTTGTACGACAAGAACGAACGTACATGCATCACCTCAGGAGAACGTCGACTAAAGATTGAAAAATTCTTATGACGAATTCCAGGACAGGTGTGGTTTTCAATTCTGGTTTATCATCTCCGTAATGCTGACAGTGATACTCCTTGTGTGATTGTTCTAACACGAGAGGCATGGCGACGAAGTGTGTGGCTGCGTGTGAGATGTCAACAACCACATTGGGACATACGATTTTACAAAATGGAATTGTAATATCATATTGTGACGCAGATGCTGATTTGATAGTAAATACATTAGTTCCATGGTTACAGGAAAAGGGTATTGAGTATTTTATTTAATCAAAAATGTTTTCCACTTGGTCGTGACATCGCTGATAACAGTATGGACGTCATAGATAACTCATATAAAACTGTGTTTGTTGTGAGCTGTAGTTTTTTGGAACGTGAATAACGTCTGCTGTCTAACGTTTACAATGGAACTGGCCAGTCTATATTCATTTCGCGATGGACGGGTGGACATGAATATCATTATTGTTTTAAATGATATAAAACGGAAAAACTAGGATGTAATTATGCTTTTACACTGGTCAAGCAGCTGTCATACGGATAATGAAACGGCTAATAAGCTCTTTTGGAAAGGACTGTTAAAACGCATTCAACAAAGAAAAGGCCGTTTTTTATCCGCATCTGGTTCCGAGTCCTCCTTGTTAATCATTGTAGGGATGTATCATATACATATGCCTGTAGTATTCCAGTAACAGGGGATGTATTGTCACAGAGATTTTAGTACA
The DNA here is from genome assembly GCF_002113885.1 of Mizuhopecten yessoensis. NCBI lineage: Eukaryota > Metazoa > Mollusca > Bivalvia > Pectinida > Pectinidae > Mizuhopecten > Mizuhopecten yessoensis. The sequence goes on along the minus strand of NW_018403439.1, from coordinate 25,501 downwards.
TGGCTGTCAATATATGGACTATCTTTGTTCTGGTCTATTTATAATGTATAAATATTATTTTCCGTATGGATTGTGTGTCCCTGTTTGGGTAATAGTTTAACAACATTTTGACAGGTTCTCGAATATGGCTTAATGACAGGATACATCGTGTCTCTTGTTGTGACGGGACAGGCCTTGATCATCAAAAAATAAAACAAGTAATGAAGAAAGGAAAGGAAATATCTCCCATAAATCGGGAGATTTGAAACGGAATTTAGATTCTTTTTAGTCACAAATAAAATGTTGGATTCGGATTTTTCTTTTCGGCCTCATCTTCATGGTCATCGTGGTTATCGTGGTCGTCGACGTCGGAGGATGAGGAAAGGGAGGAAGCTTCTCCTTGTTTTTATTTTTATTATCATCAGTTATTGCAAAATTCTGTATTGGATTAGCATAGGTCAATAAAATGTTGTTATTGCTTATTTGATTAGACAGCAGACTTTATTCTTTTTTGTGTTTTGTTTGATGTTTCCCTTTTTCACGAATAGAAGTTATTTTTATATCGTTAAAACACATTAAATCAAAATAGCTTCGATGTGTTTAGCTTCCTGTAAATTGATATCTAACGAATTCCTTCAATGACCAAAATGATCAAACAAAAGATCTTCAGCATTTTTGTCATCCGGTACCTTTTGATATTGCCGACACGACGGGGAAAAGAAGTTCCTGATGTTAGGCGTTATCTACTTTATCATCATTTTTCCCCATTGACGAAGAAAAAGAAATCTACCGACCATGATATTTGAGCATTTGGTCAGGAAACCAAATTTTATATAATAGATTAACGAACTACTGAGGACTCACATGTACCCGAGTTTGCTTGGATTCCTCTCAAAATTTATGAATTTGTCTCTTGATGGAAATATTTTTTTCATTTCAAATGCAAGGATGAATCTTGATCTATACCTCCATTATACAATAACAAAAATTGAGAATACTTAAATATTGTTAGGAAGCCTTTATTTCAGTCATAGATATTTTAAATATCAATATTGTTTTAATTTCACCGTCAGGTTACCAATTGTAATTGTGATTCTTAGACACATTGCGCACGCACCAACCTGTAACATAATAAACCAGTGTTGTTAATCATCACAAGATTGATACCAGTATCAATTAAAGTTATTATCCATTCATGTTTAACAATCTGATGAAACAGGAAACGTGATCACGCTTACCAAACTGATAATTCCTTTAAGAACACTTAAACTCCCGACAAGTTATCGTTAATTCCAACCTCGTATCATCCTTTATCAAACAACGTAGACTAGTTATTTATGTTTTATTATCACATTAAAAAGGGTAAAAGTACACGAACACGAGTATTGTGACGTCACATTTGATTTGTGGTTTTGAGTTACTACTTTCAGAAACAGTAGGTCAATATTCCTTTATGACGTCAACTCAATTGTAACGTTACAATGCTTTCTGTGAAATGTAGTACTTTTTTCCTCTGCGACTCAATAATATATTCTACGCATCCTGAGCCTTCTCCACAGATTGTTAAGCATAAGTTGAAAGAGTCGCTGCTTTCTTTTTCTTTCTTGCCTCATTGTGCTTACCTTTGATTTTGAAAGAATCGATTTGTTAGCTTTGAAATATTGCGTAATTTTATTCCATTGGAGTTTCGTTTTATTAAGATTTAGTTTTAAATAAGTTAAAGTAATGATTACTACTGATACATACATGTTTGTCCCCAATCACCAGGCAGAGGACAGTCTTGTCCACAAACGAATTGGGTTCGACAGTCAAGGTCGATTGTCGACACTGACATGAAATGAACATACTGATGTAAAACTTGTATTATATAAACCATGCATACGCACGATGGCATCTATAACTTGAATATTGATGTTAACGATACTTATAATTTCCACTGTATGTCAGATTCTTTGTTTCTTTAATTTTATCAATCGTCATGTGTTTCGTTGAACATACTAGCAAAACTTGGAATATCAAGTTAAATCAAAACATTTATGTGTATCTTCTTCATTTTATTATTTTAAGTAGAAAGAGAATCAATGATAACGTAGGTTTCTGATGTATGGAAATTGAACCCGTTCCAAAACCTTGGTTCTGAACCAACATCTACACATACATACATACGATAGACTCGACTAGTCATAATAATTGTTTTAATACTACAAAACAACATTTTAAATATGATAATACAACGTAATCCCTTGCCATTTCCATAACCCCTTCATGTTACCTCTTGTGCCCCTATCCATTACGTTTACTTTCCAATTCCTTTATACATATTTTCTTCGATATCCATATTGTAATCCTTATTATCGGTATCATAACCTGCTCATAAGAATATCATATATAACTTTTTATCTCCCTTTGTTTTTGATAGCATCTTTGTTTTCCCGTATAATACTATTACTTTAACCTGTCCATATTTCCTGTAAACGGACCAATCTACACATCATGAGCTATCTCTACAGATTTTGTAAACCCTTTTTGAAACAGTATTATGATGATTTAGTTTACATTAATTAAAGTAATGATTACTTCTGTTACATACATATCGGTTTCCACCATTCAGCCATTCCATAATCACGAAAATTGGTTCCACAGCGATTGTTGATTATTCCGATGGCTTGAATGTTCCAAACTGTCATGAAATGAATGTACCTATGTTAAGCTCATAATATAGAAAGCGTTCATGAACAATGAGAACAGTAATACTACTAAAAATGATATTAATGATAATTATGATTTCCACTAGATGTCAGATTCTTTGTTTCTTTAATTTTATCAATCGACATGTGTTACATTGCACAATCAAAACAAAGGTACATTAAACATACAATAATATCTGGGAATATTGAATTCAATCAAAACAATTCCACATGTATTCTTTTTTTTTCACTTCTTTTTTTTACGGAAAAGAAAATCAATTATTTTATAGGTTTGTGAGGTATGGAAATTCTACCAGCGGCAAAGCCTTGGTTCGGACCCAACAGCTCAATGTCGCGTAGAATATCCATATCCCACATGCATACATATTAAAGACACGATAAGCCATTATAATTGCTTTGAGAAAACAGTAACCATCTTCAATATTATGATAAAACGTAATTGCACATATGGTATGTCATATCATCAGCATAGTCGTTATTGTGACGTTATAATAAATGCCAATGAAATAGTCATATTAATTGAACCAAAAAAGAACATAATAATACTAATAATAATTCGAGGTTCTTATATACCGGTTTATCACAGCCTAGTTTGTAGGTCGTCTAAAATCGGTTCACAAATGTTTATCCATGGTTATAGTGCTTTCACAACCAGCCAATATCTTTCTTAACTCCCTGGGGAGCATACAGCATGTGCTGCCATTTCGGCGCTCACAGCTATTATTCAACAATTCTAACCATGCCCAATCACGTACTCATTTGCAGCTGGGTAGACTGGAACGAGCGGGGTTAAGTATCTTGCTCAAAGATACAACACAGGGCCGTGACGTGACTCGATCCCGAAAACCTTCGGTCACGAGCCCGGCGTGCTACCACTAGATTACCCTGCCTCATTATATGCAAAAATATGCGGAAATATTTGACTTTCGCTTATTCCATGTAAACTTTACTTATCATTATGGTCATACAGAATTAACTTTATTAAGTTCAAAATCAAAGTTACGGAATCCTTTATTTTGCTATAAATAAACATTACATTATTTGTCAAAGTCATCCCATCTCCACACGGGGATGATGTCACATTATGAAAATAATAAATTGTAAACTTTTATTTGGTCGGTTGTATTGACTCATGAAATGAGAGTTGTACTTAAATCAGCTATCAGTTTTGTAAACTATGCTTAAGACTCACATCTTCCCCAACCGAATACGGAAATCTATTGACAAAAATGCAAACAAAATATCCGGATTTTTCTGCATTAAATAAATCCTAATTTACATCCGACTTTTAAAAGAGATATTTAATTTGATTTGATTAGCAGTTAAAACAGAAATGATCAATACGATAAAAACATTTTAATATTTAGACGGGTGTTAGTTAAATCTTGTACCCCGTTCCCGGACCCGGACTGAAACCCCGTACCGGGAATATAAAGATATTTTAATAACTGATTAACGCGATCGTTTATATTTTTAGAAAATATATAGAATAATTTCAAACATTATTTTCTAAATGTGACAGTTCCAAAAATGTTTATTTATCATCTAATAATTTAGAAACCGACGATAATGTGTATTTCAAGGGGGTAAAACATGTACGCCGCTATCAACCGTGAAAATCATGGTTTATCACATATAATTAGAAATTTAGGGAAAATTAGCATGTTATTTTCAGATATATAGAAGAATATACCTTACTGTTTATAATTATGTAAGTTTCGTTGATATAAACGACATATTTGGACCGGGAACGGGGTACAAGATTTACCTACCAGCATTTAGACGAGGATATAAATAGCGCTGAAATGACATGCTTACACGACAGATATCCCTGGTTATTGTTTTGTTTACCAGAAATTCTTCATAAATTCACTAGCTTACAAAAACAGGCAACCACAAATATAAAAACTTCGTTAGATAACACATACCTTCTTTGTTGTCACAATCACCCCACACACTTACGAGGGAAATCGTCACAAGCAGCAGCACAAAGATAGATGCATTCATGTCTGTAGAGTTATCAAAGACAATAGGATTTGTGTTGTGTGAAATCACAATGTTGGCAGGCCTCTCAGTATGTAAGTGATGAATGCAAACACACCGACTAATTTATAGAATTTGTCCTAGCAAGCTGTTGTCACTTGTCATCACCTGCCACATTCCAATTTTTTACATTTGAACCTTAATTTAGAAAATACAGATATTTCAACCTGATAATTCTCATTTTAATTAGATTTTAAACATTTTATTACATTTATTATTTGTCTATATTGACTATAACCATAAATATCATATTGATACAGAGTAGGTGCAAACAATACAACCCTTACCAAACTTTCACTTTTTTTCGGCAAACACTTTGTTTTAAACAGTGAAATCGCACATTTTATTTTTTCAATGATTGAAAAAATAAATTAAAAAAAAAACATATTAAAACCGAGGGTGAAGTTGAAGAAAAACCTTTTTTGATTTTTAGGCAGGGATTGGAGAATATTATTGTTTTGGGGTCGGGGGGATGATAAGAATGTACATGGTGACAAATTGAAAATATCAAAATGTTAAAAGTGGATCTTCCTCTGGCGGGCAAAAATGTCGAAACTGGTATCAGAAATCTAATACAACTCATTTAAAGGTAAACGAATGCCAGGTTCTTTTATCATATGACTTATTTTACCAATGTTTCCCTACTTTCTCTTTTCTGTCATCGAAGTATGTCAAATATACCGCCGAAAGGAGAAATAGTGGTATACATGACCTTTATTCTTGAAATTGACATGTATTGACATACAAATGTATATTGTACACACACCCGATTTTTCTGCTGATAAATTGTCATTTGTGATAGGGAAAAAAGTACAACAATATCTTCATTTGATAGTGCCCGATGGGGATTTATTCCGGTTCCCTGGCGAGATAATGGTAAAATGGAATGATCAACCAAGAACGTTCCGCCGAACATTGTGTTCAAACTAAGCTGACTTGCGACTTTTGAAACTGATGTTTGGATTTTGTTACACGTATAGACGATAGTGTCAGCTGGTTGTTCGATGTCACACCTGTGTTTGAGAGGATCTTCGTTATATCTTGTATTGAGCGTCATTCACATTTGTGTAACTAGTTTCGCGGTGAAAGTTTCGATGACCGATGATTCGCATTATATTGTTCGGAGTAATGTTTTGATTACAAACCTCTCCAAACGATTTGCCATTTTTTGCTTCGTTTTGAAAATAAATAGATTGTTTCTATGCGTATGATAAATATAACACACACGTAACCAGCCATTCAATGCAGATGGTAGATTTATTACACGTGACATAAAGAACATGTATGTAATGGATTTTTACACTGTATATCGTGAAAGTCAAACGATAAAATGTGTCTTAGAATTTGGAAAAACTGAACAAACTGCAAGCCAAATTGCTTGAGAAATGGCCGTTGGTTTGTCTTATATAGTTTATGGTCGACATGTCCATTATTTAAGCTATATTATATCAATTATGGATAAGTAGATATATTCCATCTTAAAATACATGTTTACAAGTATAGGAATATCTTCAAATTTAAGTAGGGTCTACCAAAATGATTGGTACAACATTACAATTATGACGTCATAATAATGCTGACGTAAGCAATCCGTTCATAGCATTCATAGCTGATATGAGTGTCCTCTAAACGCAAGGCATCAGTATATAGTGGGAGTGACATACGATAATAAAAAAATGACATCATTATCATGCAATGTATATTTCGACATATTTCTTACATCCTGGTGTGATTTTCTTGTTATTGGCTTCACGCAAATACTAAATATTCAACAACATCAAAACATAAGACAACTAAACTGGATGTTGACGCTTAGTGATTATCAGGTTTAGGAGTCCGAAGGTTAATTTCCGTATTTGTGGTATATATGCGGCTTACTCTCAACACAACTGGTTCGCATAATCGTGAGAATTACAAACTTTTTACAATTTAAAAATCATTTTGGATAGTATGTAAAATGCTTTTTACTTTGTTAAAACATTAATTGTGTTATGGTGTATCAAAAGTTACCTTTTAGAATCAAATGATGCTTAATAAAACATCAAACAAACATTTAGCATAATTGCAATCTACGTCTAGACGGATGTTTGATATTTATGGTCCTTTGTTATCATTTATACGAGTAAGGTAGAAGATTTAATAGAGTGTAAATAGATATCATCACGTTTATCTGTATGAACGAATCATCAATATTCTCATCATACTTGTTCTAAATTTGTTCATTTTGCCGTTTTGGGATTGAAGTACCTATAAAACCTAAAAAGGAATTTCATGATGTTGCCACATGTGGTATAGTAAATTATTTATTTTTCAAGAAATTACCCTACCGCAGCAGTAATTTATTTTCTATGAGCTTTTAGTTTAATCAGCTGGTATACAAAGTAGGGTTGCCAACGGTTAGCCGGCTAACCGGTTACTTGGTCGAAAGACCGCGAAACTGTTACCGAAATCAATATCCGGATAGTCGGACATACACCTATTCCATGTGGAGCCTTATCTTAACCAGGCTTAGTCCTTCAAATTATCTATCGATGAGACCAAAGTTGGAATAGTTTGTAATGAAAACAATGTTTAGACTGAAATTTAATGTTGATTTTTGTACAACGCGGATTCGTATAGCCGAATTCCTTATCTCTAGTAGAGATTGAAAAAGAGATGCCGAACACAACATAATAAGCCTGAACCAATTTTTTAAGTAAAGACAGAATGCAAAGTTGTTAAATGCCAACTTTGCGAGAACATAAAACATAATCACAAAGAGTACATGTTTTNATAAGCCTGAACCAATTTTTTAAGTAAAGACAGAATGCAAAGTTGTGAAATGCCAACTTTGTGAGACAGAACTCGCTTTTACGAGTGAGACGTAAAACATAATCACAAAGAGTACATGTTTGCTTGAATTTTCAGTAAAATATTAAAAGGGGTGCAATCATCAATGAACTACTTTATCAAAAATTGTTTCTTAAGTGGTCCATAAACTGACTGATGTTACAGATGTAGAAATCCGTAACTAAACTATTGGGCTAATTAATATACATTAATTGTAAATACGCTTTGAATATCAAATAAGCTAAACATACTATGTATGTGTAGTTGTTTATGGTTATAGTACAAAACTGACAGATTAACCGATTATTCGCTCGGAAGATTAACTAGTTAATAAAATTCGTTCGGTTTGACTACCCAAATATCAAGTCTATCTTCTTGTTTTGTTATCTATTTTCCGTTTTATCGTTATTTTCTACATTTCGTATTGGTATTGCATTTCTCATCTTTGACTTTGATACATCTGGCTTTTTATCAACGATATTTCTATTTCCTTGTCGCACCAATCAGGGAAAGACATTGCTTATTTTGAAATTGACATTAATACTTATAATTTGAAATTCAGAAAACGTGTTTATTGGACGAATTGTTCATATATTTGTATTGACTTCATTGTGTAGTTTTACAATGAACTCTTTCCTTTCTGTGTTCACTTCAAGTTCATTTGGTAGTTTCTGATTGTTCATAACACTATATGTTTTTACCGGATATAGATGTAACGTCGGACTAGCGTTGGTTTAAGTTAGTTGGATGTAAAGAGCAACACAAAGAAAGATCATGAAAATATATACAATTTATTAAATAAAAATTCACTAATACTCACTGCCACATTCACTGTCACACCCACTTAAACCCATACGATAATAAAGTTCAACATGACCACGGTCTGTTAATGGAAAATCTTTCCAAAATGAAACAATGTTCCATTGGCCAACACCTTGTTGACAGCACCTCATATGTTATACACGAACAGATCACCCGAAACAATACTGTACCGCAGCACAGATCACCCGAACCAATACTGTACCGCCGCAACACAGATCACCCGAACCAATACTGTACCGCAGCACAGATTACCCGAACCAATACTGTACCGCAGCACAGATCACCCGAAACAATATTGTACTGTAGCACAGATCACCCGAAGCATTACTGTACCGCAGCACAGTTCACGTCCGGAAAAGCTACGTCTGCTATGACGTAGGTAAACACACAAAGTGTTTCCGTATATTACCCGCAGGTAACTATGCTTCACTAGCGGTGTCCAAGTTATCGGTATACACCATGTGACTTATATAATTAACTAGTCCGCTAGTCACCGCTCAGAGTTGGTCGCTCCTTTCGGTCGACACAATGATTGTTCTTTCTGGCACCTTGACCCTTCCGTATAGTCAGCAAAAACCCTCCTGTGGCTGACCTAATAGCATGACTGTTCCTGAGGCCCAGTTAGTTGAATACATGTTCCTGGTCGTTGTAGGAACATCAATCCGTCAAGGAAAGCTTTAACAAAACATTCTAGGTTCGATATCCAAATCGGACGTGAAGAGTTATGGGTCATCTGCCCGACTACGTGAGGTTTCTCCGGGTACTCCGATTTCCTCCAACATAACGACCCATTACACTGGGTCAACAAGATTTAATTATTTGAGGTGGTATTATTCTAAATTTCCTACGAAGGTACACAGCCTTCTAAATATAGATAATATCCTAATATGATTACCATGGTAAAGGAAGATGTGACGGCTACAATCCCTTTTAATCTGTCGCTAGGTTTTGCATACCGAACAGTTACAGTAAAATATTTTGTCGTTATAACAGAGTCATTGGTAAATTGAATATCATTTTGATGCTTTCAGCACGTATCTGTTAGAGTAGGTGGCAGTTGACAGACTAAATGTAACGTAACTTAAACGTGAGTACATACGTTTGGATTGTTTTCCGTAAAAACGGCAGTTTTAGGAAATAATTCATTTCAACAGAAAAAAATGCATATTCTTTCAAATTAACGTAATTACTTTAATTATATTACTTCAAGCAATGTCTGGGTCACAAGATAACGAATGTATAAACATTTCTAGTTATCAGTGTTCTAGGTATATCATCTCATTTAACACCGCACACTGAAATAAACACATTTGACCGACTGCTAAACAGCTGTTACACAGAGTGGAATTCTTCAGAGGATTCGTGTCAAAATTCTTGATGAAGCCTTTATTTCAAAACTGCAATTATTCTTACGAACGTATTTATGCAATATTTGAAGATGTGTTTAAAAAGCAAAAATACATGAGACAAATATGTTTACTGCATTACGCATACCTATATAACAATATATCCCTATACAAATTATAACGCTTATTTATCACCGTCAACGTTTTTACCTCGGACATGAATACTTAAAAGATATATTTCTATTTTGGTAATCTATTTGATTTACACCTGCTCAACAGGAGTTATCATTTCATAATATATGTATTACCATTTTTGTTCATTAGGCAGATCAAGAGACACAAATTTCATTATCACAAGTTAATAACGTGTGCTAGGTTCAATAAAAGTAACAACTTGAAATGTGCATATGCCTTGCTTAACTCCGCCCACGTCCGCTGTTAATGATATTACATAATTGTGTCCCATTCGCGAAATATTTGATAAGCTCAGCCTACATATATGTTTCCGACGTCATTGCAACTTGTCACGTTATATGGTCACGTTATGAAATGATTACTACTGTTTATTGAATGAATGTCAGTGTAGACTGTAAATATTCAAACATACTTATGAACATGCTTACACAATATACTAAACCATCATTATAGCTTACTAACATTTTTACCACAATACGCTGTGTAATTCCATTCTCAGATCATCGTATAAACATGCAGACTGTTTGATAAATAGGAGTTATACGCCCCACGTGGTATATGACCTTCCGTAGTTTTGTTTGGTCGAGGAGATGAACCTTGACCGGACTACTTTTTTCTCGCGCTTTTTGCCGCGTGCTGTTTTGTTTACGTAGTCTGCTGTCAACATCTGGCAAATTTTGGTGACTGTTATAAGATTATGCGATGGGAAAAAGAGGTATTTCAAAAGAAGATGATACTTAAAGATTTGATTGCTAGTTTCAGGCAAAATTGCTACAGACGCTTGTCATAGTTTCGACGCCATACCGTCGCGTGTCCAGGTCGTGAAACCCAAAACAAGACCTGTCACAGTGTCGGAAAATATTTCGTTCTCCCCACGACCCGTTATCAATATTTGGAGGCCCTGTCTATGGCGGAACTCACATTATAAACGTCAACCATAGAACCGTCACGAAGAAACGTCCCAGGCCTATGGTTTTGGACATTGACAGCGATTAGTTCGTCTTCATCACTTGGCTGGTGGCAGACATCGTACGATATGCTTACGCGCATATAGTCCGTGGTTAATTGATATTAAGTAATGAAATACTGCATACTCTCAATATTCAAAGTCGTTCATCTATTATATGTTTTGATGTAGTTGTTGCCGAAAAATTAAATTTGAAAAAAGTTAAATTTGTGAAAAGAAAAGCACTTTTTTGTATATTACTGAGTGACTTTTTACATATGGGTCATATCACTTCGCCAGCATTGTCAACAAACACATGTTTGTATGCTATTCAAATCAGGAAATACTCCAGCTGTTTCCGACTGAGATTGTGGTAGAAACAGATCACACGACTCGTGGTTGTTGAGTATGGTATTATTTTCACACTCATTAGTTAATTTTCAAAAGTTACAGAGAGACACTCGCTAAAGCTCGTGTCTTTTGTACCTTTTGAAAATTAACTAGCTCGAGTGAAATAAAAAAAAAACATATTCAACAACAACTCGTTGTGTAACCTCTATATCTATCACTGCATAAACACCGGATCACATTCATCAAACATAGGTAGCAGAGTACAGTAGAAATGGCTTGATCCTAAAAACAAAGGGCATGTCTAAGATAAACATGGATAGCGGATTTATCCTGCACAACACACCTGCATATATATATCCATGATGACCTTAGATTTTTACAAGTGAACAAACATATTCATAACTGTGCTAACAATAACTTCAAAGTGTTCCCTATTTACCAAAAGCATTTATCTGATGTGATAAAGAGGGAAGTTAAGGAGTCGGAGTTAATGAAACTGTTGAAACCCAGTCTGAATAGTTCACATTAAATTCAACGTGTCGTGCTTTAAGCAATTGCTGTGCTTTAAATATTATTGCTCATATTTTATTGTTGCCTTAAATGAAACAATTAGTATCTCCAGTATTTTTTATTGTTGGTAAGATCATAAAGTTATGCATTTGTCTAAGTAATGTAACGTCACAATTTAGCTTGTATTGTTGTTGACGTCATGGATTTATGTGTATGCCTTCTGTGACGTCATAATGACTTTGCATTATTGATGACGTCATACTTTCTTGTGTAAACAACTATGACATCACAAAGCCTGTTTTCAAAATAAACAGTCTCCTGATGAATGGGGAATCAACCCGAGAAAGGCCTAGAGAGACTATCTCTATTTTTTATATTTAATTCCAACACAAGGACTTCTCAATGTTTTCTTTATATATATATATATATATATATATATTTATAAACTATATTTTGAATACATTTCTTTAGAAGAATGTTTTTTTCTTCAAAAAGTGATTTCCCCAAATTTGGGACTTGTGAAAACCATGGTTACCAGATCAAAAAACGCAAAAAAATCTGTCTTAAATTGAATATCACCTACTCGGTAACAGAAATACTCACGTTTTAGCATAGGTCGTTCAACTGGATTTTTCATTATATTTACAAATGTGCAGAGTACAAAAATAGACTACATGAAAAGCTAGCATTTGTTGTGTAGACACATATTTGTAAATGGACAAAAATGTAGTCTCAAACCAAATTTGATTTCTTTTTTAAACGTGAAGCCCACATAGTCCAATTCATCATGTATATGCCAATTTTAGTGCTGTTTTTTTTAACTTTGATACATGTAATATTACATGGGTTATTCATTGTACAAAACTACTGTACACCGCTACCTTATACATCACTTTCTTTTTCCCAAAATTTAATTAAAACTTGTTATGTGTCTGCAAAAAGACACAATGAACAAAACGATGTATCCGTTTCCTTACTCACTTTAATAGTGACCGAGTAATATGAATTCTCCTGACAGGTAGTTTTTTTACTAATTCTGCTCTCCAACTACCAACAAAAGGAGATAATCTGAAAAATGAAAACTTGAATAGGTTTGTAGATTTTTAGCTTAGCTGGCACGAAGTGAGAAGCTAATTTTGGTCATGTACCAATAGCTAAGTTAACATATACATATTAAGCCTTGGAATGCGTCTGGCTATCGAGCTGATACAGAAGTGAACTGACTGCCATCTCCCCTTTGAACTGACTGGATCACATGTATTGTTATTTCAGCCCTCACACTCTCACTAACGCCAGATTACCTTATCACGGGATATTTCAACATTTAGATACGTATATAATAGCTGTAAAAATATACTTACATTCTGTTACATTTACAAAAGTCTTCAGTAAACATGTAACCTGTACTCCCAGAATTGTTAATTTGGGAGGAAAACATTTGGGAGGAAAACATTTTTTGCTCCATCGTTTCTACCAGCATTCATACTCAATGGGTACTTATGCGCTCTGCACCCCTGGAATATACAATATGTGTAGCAAT
>NW_018403439.1:0-8038 GCF_002113885.1 Mizuhopecten yessoensis | reverse complement strand
TGGTTTCATTTCAAATGCAAGGATGGATCTTGATTTAAACCCCCAATAACAATAACAAAAGATGAGAATACTAAAATAATGTAAGCAAGACTTCATTTCAATCATACATATTTTAAATATCAATGTTGTTTTAATTTCACCGTCAAGTTATCAATTATTAGTGTGATGTTCAGCTGTATCCGAAAAAGTGTCAACCACACTGCGCACGCATGAACCTGTAACAATAAACCAGTGTTATAAATCATCACAAGAATGATACCAGAATCAATTATAGTTATCATACATTCATGTTTAACACTCTGATGAAACAGGAAACGTGGTCACGCTTACCAAGCTGATAATTCCTTTAAGTACAAAGTTATCGTTATTTCCAACCTTATATCATTCTTTATCAAACATTGTATACTAGTTATTTACGTTTTATAATCACATTAAAAAGGGTAAAAGTACACGAACACGAGTATTGTGACGTCACATTTGATTTGTGTTAGTGTGTTACTACTTTCAGAAACAGTAGGTCAAACTTCGCTTTATGACTTCAATTCAATTGTAACGTTACAATGTCTTCTGTAAAATGTAGTACTTTTCCCTCTGCGACTGAATAACGTTCCATTTTTTGTGTCTAATAATACATCAGCATCATTCCATGTTCTATATATCAATGACAGTCTTTTGTTTATGTGGTAATTTGGACCTGAAAACTGATATTTACCTCGATGTCGTCTCGGTTAATATACGCTTCCCGGCCTCATATAACCACATACTCACTTCAATAAAAGTCCATACCCGATCAATAATTCTTCTGTTTTTGTAACATTCTTTAAAATGGTGAATTGATTTCTTTTCAATGCATTATGTTTATCCTTGTTATAGCCCCCAATTACCAAGTATAACCATTGCTTAAATTGAATATTAGTTTCTATAGTCTTTCTAAGGAACATAGTCATTCCCATAACCTAGTCATGTTTGTTATTGTATCCCTATCCATTACGTTAACTTTCACTGCCTTTTACTTTATATAACATTGTTTTGTTTCGAGTTCCCTATTGTTATCCTTATTATCGGTATTATAACCTAATTATAAGTATATAATATATCACATTATTCCTCCCTTGGTTTCTGCTAGCAGTTTTTCCTTTCCAATATATACTGTTAATTTAGCCTGTACATAGCTCTAGTAAACTGACCATTCTACGCTTCCTGAGCTTTCTCCACAGAATTTTAAGCATAAGTTGAAAGAGTCGCTGCTTTCTTTTTCTTTCTTGCCTCATTGTGCTTCCATTTGATTTTGAAGGAATCGATTTGTTAGCTTTGAGATATTGCGTAATTTTATTCCATACGATTTAGTTTCAAATAAGTTAAAGTTATGATTACTACTGATACATACATATTTCTTCCATATAACCAGTCAAATACCAGGCTTGTCCTGGATAACCAAAAACGAATTGGGTACCACAGCTAAGGTCGATTGCTCTGATCGTCTTCATGTTGGATAGAAATGCCTCGCTCGACACTGACATGAAATGAACATGCTGATGTAAAGCTTGTATTATATAAACCATTCATAAGCACAATGACATCTATAACTTGAATATTGATATGACTGATAATTATAATATCCACTGTATGTCAGATTCTTTGTTTCTTTAATTTTATCAATCGTCATGTGTTTCATTGCACAATCAAAACAAAGGTATATCATATACCTTTTTTTATCCCCCTTTGTTTTTGATAGATTGTATTTCCCGTATAATACTATTACTTTAACCTGTCCATATTTCTTGTAAACGGACCAATCTACACATCATGAGCTATCTCTACAGGTTTGTTTTTTAACCCTTTTTTGAAACAGTATTATGATGATTTAGTTTACATTAATTAACGTAATGATTACTACTGTTACATACATATCGGTTTCCACCATTTAGCCATTCCATTAGCCATTCCATTAATTCCATTAGCCATTCCATTAGCCATTCCATGAACTGGATAATTACTACCGAAATTGGATCCACAGCGAAAGTTGATTTTTCTGATGACTTGCATGAATGTACCTATGTAAAGCTCAAAATATAGAAAGCATTCATGGACAATGAGAACTGTATAATTATCATTTCCACTAGATGTCCGATTCTTTGTTCCTTTACATTTTGCAATCGACATGGTTACATTGCAAAATAAAAACAAAGGTACATTAAACATACTAGTAATATCTTGGAATATCGAATTAAATCAAAACCATTCCACATGTATTTATTTTTTCTTCACATCATTTTTTATGGAGAAGGAAAATCAATTATAAGGTAGGTTTGTGAGGCAAAAGCCTTGGTTCGGACCCAACATCTACACTGTCGTGTAGAATATCCATATCCCACATACATACATATTATTGACACGATAAGCCATTATAATTGTTTTGATAAAACAGTAACCATCTTCAATACTATAATATAACGTAATTGCGCATATGATATGTCATATCATTAGCAAAATCGTTATTGTGACGGTATAATAAATGCCAATGAAATGGTCATATTAAGTGAACAAAAAACCCCAATAATAATACTAATAATAATTCGAGGTTCTTATATACCGGTTTATCACAGCCTAGTTCGTAGTCCGTCTCAAAGCGGTTCACGATTTTTTATCCATGGTTATAGTGCTTTTACAACCTGCCACTATCTTTCTTAACTCCATGGGGAGCATACAGCCGGTGCTGCCATTTCGGCGCTCACAGCTAGCATTCAACAATTCTAGCACTGCCCAACGACTTACTTATTTACAGATGAGTAGACTCTTTGTCTTATTCTGTGTAAACTTTACTAATCATTATGGTCAAACAGAATTAACTTTATTAAGTTCAAAATCAAAATTACGGAATCCTTTATTTTGCTATAAATAAACATTACATTATTTGTCAAAGTCATCCCATCTTCACACGGGGATGGCGTCACATTGTCAAAAAATAGACTATAAACTTTTATTTAGTCGGTTGTATTGATTCATAAATTGAATGAGGGTTGTGCGTGAATTGGTTATCAGTATTGTAAACTATGCTTAAGTCTCACAAATTTCCCAAACGGATAAGGTAATCCATTGACACAAATACAAACAAAAGATCCGGATTATTCCGCATTTAATATATCCTTACTGACATCCTACATTTATAAGAGCGATGCAATTTGGTTTGATTAGCAGTTAAAACAAAAATAATAAGTACCATAAACAAGAGGCCCATGGGCCTTAACGGTCACCTGATATAGTTATACAGAGAGTTGATTTTTGTTTTTAACATGAACAGAAATATTATTCAAAGTGACAAAAAAACAATAAAACCACCTTATTCAATATCTAGCATGTAAATTTAATACTGAAAAATATTTGAAACTAGCACCTCTGATTCTAAACAAGAAAAATGAAGAAATTTTATTTTAGCACACGTACTTCATTGGGCCCCACCCTAAAGCCCTTGGTGGAAGGGATGGCTCAAAACTTTCAAAATATCAAACTGTCACCTTAGGGTTATAATTCCAATCAAGTTATCAACATGTAATATTCAAAGTATCATTTGCCATTATAAACCATAACAAATTTTGCGCCCCCCCCCCTTTTTCTCCAGGGGTAAACGTGTAAGACCCTAGGGTCATAAAATTCACCATTTTGGTAGATCACCTAAAAACCCTTCCATCTATGAAGAGAATTTGATTCTACCATATCTGGTCTTGAGAAGAAGATTTTGAAATTTCAGTCAATTCGACCCTTTTTTTGCCCCACCCATCAGCCGCAGGGGGTCAGTCAGGGCTGATATGTGCATACCATCAAACTGCTATCCAATACTGACAAAGCAAACCTAAAATGAACTACTTCCAATGGCAATTAAACAAATGTTGGTCCAAAATGTGATTTCCCTATATAAACTATAGTAAAGTTTACCCCTACACAGGGGGAAACGTGTGACCCCAGGGTCAAGAAATTCACAATTTTAGTAAAGCACCTTATGACCCTTCCATCTATGAAGAATATTTGATTCTACCATATCTGGGTCTTGAGAAGAAGATTTTTGAAATTTCAGTCAATTTTACCCTTTTTGGCCCCGCCTCTCAGGCCCCTGGGGGCTGTGGACCATATAATTCACAATTTTAGTTGACGTTTGGCCATGGAAAGTTTCTGCAAAATTTCATTGAAATTGGTTTAGGGGTTATGGAGAAGAAGTCGAAAATGTAAACTGTTTACGGACGCACGACGGACGACGGACGCCGGACGACGCCGAACAAAAGGCGATCGCAATAGGTCACTGGAGACTTTGTCTCAGGTGACCTAAAAACATTTTAATATTTAGACGAGGACTTACACAGCGCTGAAATGACATGCTTACACGTCAGATATCCCTGGTTTTTGGCTAGTTACCAGAAATGCTTCATTAATCAACGAGCTTACAAAAACAAGCAACTGCAAATATAAAAAACAAAACGTCGTTAGATAGCACATACCTAAAGTGTTGTCATGTTCATCCCAAGCACTTACGAGGGAAATAGTCACAAGCAGCAACACAAAGATGGATCCATTCATGTCTGCAGAGTTATCAAAGTCACAGTGTTGGCAGGCCTCTCAGTGAATAAGTGATGAACGCAAACTCACCGACTAATTTATAGAATGTATCCTAGCAAGCTGTTGTCACTTGTCATCACCTGTGACATTCTAATTTTATACACTTGAAACTTAATTTCGAAAATACAGATATTTCAACCTGATAATTCTCATTAGATTTTAAACATTTTATTACATTTATTATTTGTCTATTTTGACTATAACCATAAATATCATATTGATACAGAGCAGGTGTAAACAATACAACCCTTACCAAACTTTCACTTTTTTCGGCAAACGCTTTGTTTTAAACAGTGATATCGCACATTTTATTTGTTCAATGTTTGAAAAAGAGAACAAATATTTCATATTAAAACAGAGGTTTAAGTTGAAGAAAAACTTTTTTTATGTTTAGTCCGGGATTTGAGAGAGAAGGCTATTATTGTGTAACTAGTTTCGCTGTGAAAGTTTCGATGACCGATGATTCGCATTATATTGTTCGGAGTAATGTTTTGATTACTAACTTCTTTAAACGATTTGCCATTTTTTGCTTCGTTTTTGAAAATAAATGGATTGTTTCTATGCGTATGATAAATATAACACACACGTAACCAGCCATTCAATGTAGATGGTGGCTTTATTACACGTAACATAAAGAGCATGTATGTAATGGCTTTTTACACTGTATATCGTGATAGTCAAATGATAAAATGTGTCTTAGAATTTGGAAACGGCGTTCTCAAAAACAAAACAAACAAAATGAACAAACTGCAAGCCAAGTTGTTTGAAAAATGGCCGTTGGTTTGTCTTATGTAGTTTATGGTCGACATGTCAACTATTTAAGCTATATTATATGGATTATGGATAAGTATATATTTCATCTTAAAATACATGTTTACAAGTATAGGAATATCTTCAAATTTAAGTAGGGTCTACCAAAATGATTGGTACAACATTACAATTATTACGTCATAATAATGCTGACGTAAGCAATCAGTTCATAGCATTCATAGCTGATATGAGTGTCCTCTAAACGCAAGGCAGCAGTATATTGTGGGAGTGACATACGAAAAAAAAAAATGACATGATTATCATGCAATGTAAATTTCGAAATATTACTTATATCCTGATGTAATTTTCTTGTAATTGGCTTCACGCAAATACTAAATATTCAACAACATCAAAACATAAGATAACTAAACTGGATGTTGACGCTTAGTGATTATCAGGTTTAGGAGCCGGAAGGTCAATTTCCGTATTTGTGGTATATATGCGACTTACTCTCAACACAACTGGTCCGCATAATCGTGAGTACTAACAAACTTTTTACAATTTAAAAATCATTTTGGATAGTATGTAAAATGCTTTTTACTTTGTTAAAACATTAATTGTGTTATGGTGTATCACACGTTACCTTTTGGAATCAAATGATGCTTAATAAAACATCAAACAAACATTTAGCATAATTGCAATCTACGTCTAGACGGATGTTTGATATTTATGGTCCTTTGTTATCATTTATACGAGTAAGGTAAAAGGTTTAATAGAGTGTAAATAGATATCATCACGTTTATCTGTATGAACGAATCATCAATACTGTCAGCATACTTGTTCTAAATTTGTTCATTTTGCCGTTTTGGGATTGAAGTACCTATAAAACCTGAAAAGGGATTTCATGATGTTGCCACATGTGGTATAGTAAATTATTTATTTTTCAATAAAATTACCCTACCGGAGCAGTAATCGATTCTCTATGAGTTTAATCAGCTGGTATACAAAGTAGGGTTGCCAACGGTTAGCCGGCTAACCGGTTACTTGGTCGAAAGACCGCGAAACTGTAACCGAAATCAATATCCGGATAGTCGGACATACACTTATTTCATGTGGAGCCCTATTTTAACCAGGCTTAGTCCTACAAATTATCTATCGATGAGAAAGTTGGAATAGTAATGAAAACAATATTTAGACTGAAATTTAATGTTGTTTTTGTACTCTACAACACGGGTTCGTATAGCCGATTTCCTTATCTCCTGTAAAGATTGACAAAGAGATGACGACCACAACATAAAAAACCTGAACGAATTTTCAAAATACGACAGATTACAAAGTTGTGAAATGCCAACTTTGCGAGGTAGAACTCGCTTTTACGAGTGAGGCGTAAACATAATCACAAAGAGTACGTTTTTGCTTGAATGAATTTTCAGTAAACTATTAAAAGGGGTGCAATCATCAATGAACTACTTTATCAAAAATTGTTTCTCAACAACAATATTCCCGCATATGAGTTCGAGTAGAAATAACTTGTGTTGCATCCCGCTACATTCTTAAGTGGTCCATAAACTGACTGATGTTACAGATGTAGAAATCCGTAAGTAAACTATTGGGCTAATTAATATACATTAATTGTAAATACGCTTTGAATATAAAATAAGCTAAACATACTATGTATGTGTAGTTGTTTATGGTTATATTACAAAACTGACAGATTAACCAGTTATTCGCTCGGAAGATTAACTAGTTAATAAAATTCGTTCGGTTTGATTACCCAAATATCATGTCTATCTTCTTGTTTTGTTATCTATTTTCCTTTTTATCGTTATTTTCTACATTTCGTATTGGTATTGCATTTCTCATCTTTGACTTTGATACATCTGGCTTTTTATCAACGATATTTCTATTTCCTTGTCGCACCAATCAGGGAAAGACAATGCTTATTTTGAAATTGACATTACTACTTATAATTTAGAAATTCAGAAAACGTGTTTATTGGACGAATTGTTCATATATTTGTATTGACTTCATTGTGTAGTTTTACAATGAACTATTTCCTTTCTGTGTTCACTTTAAGTTCATTTGGTAGTTTCTGATTGTTTATAACACTATATGTTTTTACCGGATAAAGATGTAACGTCGGACAAGCGTTGGTGTAAGTTAGTTTGATGTAAAGAGCAACACAAAGAAAGATCACGAAAATATATACAATTTATTAAATACAAATTCACTAATACTCACTGCCACATTCACTGTCACACTCACTTAAACCCATACGATAATAAAGTTCAACATGACCACGGTCTGTTAATGGAAAATCTTTCCAAAATGAAACAATGTTCCATAGGCCAACATCTGGTTGACAGCACCTCATCTGTTATACACGAACAGATCACCCGAAACAATACTGTACCGCAGCACAGATTACCCGAAACAATACTGTACCGCAGCACAGATGACCCGAAACAATATTGTACTGTAGCACAGATCACCCGAAGCATTACTGTACCGCAGCACAGTTCACGTCCGGAAAAACTACGTCTGCTATGACGTAGGTAAACACACAAAGTGTTTCCGTNGTCATATCATTAGCAAAATCGTTATTGTGACGGTATAATAAATGCAAATGAAATGATCATATTAAGTGAACAAAAAACCCCAATAATAATACTAATAATAA
>NW_018403438.1:293924-306457 GCF_002113885.1 Mizuhopecten yessoensis | reverse complement strand
GTAAGGTTACACTATAGTTGACTATTGATATTAACTGAAAGGTTATAGTATAGTTGACTATTGTTATTAAATGTAAGGTTACAATATATTTGACTATTGATATCAACTGAAAGGTTACAGTATAGTTGACTATTGATATTAACCGAAAGGTTACCGTGTAAGGTCGAGACCCAATTGGTTAGTCCGTGTTAGGTGGAGTCCCGATTGGTTGGTTCGTGTTAGTTCGAGTCCCGATTGTTTGGTCCGTGTTAGGTCGAGTCCCGATTGGTTGGTCCATGTTAGGTCGGGTCCCGATCGGTTGGTCCGTGTTAGGTCGAGTCCCGATTGGTTAGTCCGTGTAAGGTGGAGTCCCGATTGTTTGGTCCATGTTTGGTCGAGTCCCGGTTGGTTGGTCCGTGTTAGTTCGAGTCCCAATTGGTTGGGCCGTGTTAAATCGAGTCCCGAATGGTTGGTCCTTGTTAGGTCGAGTCCAGATTGGTTGGTCCGTGTTAGGTCGAGTCCCGATTGGTTGGTCCGTGTTTGGTCGAGTCCCGATTGGTTGGTCCGTGTTAGTTCGAGTCCCAATTGGTTGGGCCGTGTTAAATCGAGTCCCGATTGGTTGGTCCTTGTTAGGTCGAGTGCAGATTGGTTGGTCCGTGTTAGGGCGAGTCCCAATTGGTTGGTCCGTGTTTGGTCGAGTCCCGATTGGTTGGTCCGTGTTAGGTCTAATCCCGATTGGTTGATCCATGTTAGGTCGGGTCCCGATTGGTTGGTCCGTGTTAGATTGAGTCACGATTGGTTGGTCCGTGTATGGTGGAGTTCCGATTGTTTGGTCCGTGTTTGTTGGAGCCCCCAATTGGTTTGTCCGTGTTAGGTCGAGTCCCGATTGTTTGGTCCGTGTTAGGGGGAGTCCAGATTGGTTGGTCCGTGTTAGGTCTAATCCGGATTGGTTGATCCATAGTCCCGATTGGTTGGTCCGTGTAAGATGGAGTCCCGCTTGGATGGTCCGTGTTAGGTGGAGCCCCGATTGGTTGGTCCGTGTTTGGTCGAGTCCCGATTGGTTGGTCCGTGTTAAATCGAGTCCCGATTGGTTGGTTCGTGTTAGTTCGAGTCCCGATTTATTGGGCTGTGTTAGATCGAGTCCCGAGTGGTTGGTCTTTGTTAGGTCGAGTCCAGATTGGTTGGGCCATGTTAGGTCGGGTCCCGATTGTTTGGGCCATGTTGGGTCGAGTCCCGATTGGTTGGTCCTTGTTACAAATTGTAGGTCGAGTCCCGCTTGGTTGGTTCGTGTTAGTTCGAGTCCCGATTTATTGGGCTGTGTTAGATCGAGTCCCGATTGGTTGGTTCGTGTTAGTTCGAGTCCCGATTGTTTGGTCCGTTTTAGGTGGAGTCCCGATTGGTTGTTCCGTGTAAGGTCGATTCCCGATCGGTTGGTCCGTGTTAGGTGGAGTCCCGCTTGGTTGGTTCGTGTTAGTTCGAGTCCCGATTGGTTGGTCCGTGATAGGTGGAGTCCCAATTGGTTGGGCCGTGTTAGATCGAGTCCCGATTGGTTGGTCTTTGTTAGGTCGAGTCCAGAGTGGTTGGTCCATGTTAGGTCGGGTCCCGATCGGTTGGTTGTTCCGTGTTAGGTCGAGTCCCGATTGGTTGGTTCGTGTTAGTTCGAGTCCCGATTTATTGGGCTGTGTTAGATCGAGTCCCGAGTGGTTGGTCTTTGTTAGGTCGAGTCCAGAGTGGTTGGTCCATGTTAGGTCGGGTCCCGATCGGTTGGTTGTTCCGTGTTAGGTCGAGTCCCGATTGTTCGGTCCGTGTTAGGTCGAGTCCCGGTTGTTTGGTCCGTGTTAGGTGGAGTCCAGATTGGTTGGTCCATGTTAGGTGGGGTCCCGATTGTTTGGTCCATGTTTGGTCGAGTCCCGATTGGTTGGTCCTTGTTACAAATTGTAGGTCGAGTCCCGCTTGGTTGGTTCGTGTTAGTTCGAGTCCCGATTTATTGGGCTGTGTTAGATCGAGTCCCGATTGGGTGGTCCTTGTTAGGTCGAGTCCAGATTGGTTGGTTGGTCCATGTTAGGTCGGCCATGTTAGGTCGAGTCCCGATTGTTTGGTCCTAGGTGGAGTCCCGATTGGTTGGTCCGTGTTGGGTGGAGCCCCAATTGTTTGGTCCGTGTTAGGTGGTCCCTGTTAGGTCGAGTCCCGATTGTTTGGGCCGTGTTTGGTGGAGTCCCGATTGGTTGGTCTGTGTTAGGTCGAGTCCAGATTGGTTGGGCCATGTTAGGTCGGGGCCCGATTGTTTGGTCCATGTTGGGTCGAGTCCCGATTGGTTGGTCCTTGTTACAAATTGTAGGTCGAGTCCCGATTGGTTGGTTCGTGTTAGTTCGAGTCCCGATTGATTGGGCTGTGTTAGATCGAGTCCCGATTGGTTGGTCCTTGTTAGGTCGAGTCCAGATTGGTTGGTCCATGTTAGGTCGGGTCCCGATTGTTTGGTCCATGTTGGGTCGAGTCCCGATTGGTTGGTCCGTGTAAGGTCGAGACCCAATTGGTTGGTCCGTGTTAGGTCGAGTCCCAATTGGTTGGTCCGTGTGAGGTCGAGTCCCGATTGTTCGGTCCGTGTTAGGTCGAGTCCCGATTGGTTAGTCCGTGTTAGTTCGAGTCCCGTTTGGCTGGTCCGTGTTAGGTCGAGTCCCGATTGGTTGGTCCGTGTTAGGTCGAGTCCCGATTGGTTGGTCCGTGTTTGGTCGAGTCCCGATTGGTTGGTTCGTGTTAGTTCGAGTCCTGATTGATTGGGCTGTGTTAGATCGAGTCCCGATTGGTTGGTCTTTGTTAGGTCGAGTCCAGATTGGTTGGTCCATGTTAGGTCGGGTCCCGATCGGTTGGTCCGTGTTGGGTCGAGTCCCGATTGGTTGTTCCGTGTAAGGTGGAGTCCCGATTGTTTGGTCCATGTTTGGTCGAGTCCCGATTGGTTTGTCCGTGTTAGGTCGAGTCCCGATTGTTTGGTCCGCGGAAGATGGAGTGCCGATTGGTTGGTCCGTGTAAGGTGGAGTCCCGCTTGGTTGGTCCGTGTAAGATGGAGTGCCGATTGGTTGGTCCGTGTTAGGTGGAGTCCCGATTGGTTTGTCCGTGTTAGGTCGAGTCCCGATTGGTTTGTCCGTGTTAGGTGGAGTCCCGATTGGTTTGTCCGTGTTAGGTGGAGTCCCGATTGGTTGGTCCGTGTTAGGTCTAATCCCGATTGGTTGGTCCATGTTAGGTCGGGTCCCGACTGGTTGGTCCGTGTTAGATCGAGTCACGATTGGTTGGTCCGTGTTAGGTGGAGTCCCGATTGTTTGGTCCGTGTTTGGTGGAACCCCCGATTGGTTTGTCCGTGTTAGGTCGAGTCCCGATTGGTTGGTCCTTGTTAGGTCGAGTCCCGATTGTTTGGTCCGTGTTAGGTGGAGTCCCGATTGGTTGGTCCGTGTAAGATGGAGTGCCGATTGGTTGGTCCGTGTTAGGTGGAGTCCCAATGGGTTGGTCCGTGTAAGATGGAGTGCCGATTGGTTGGTCCGTGTTAGGTGGAGTCCCAATGGGTTGGTCCGTGTAAGATGGAGGGCCGATTGGTTGGTCCGTGTTAGGTGGAGTCCCGATTGGTTGGTCTGTGTAAGGTCGAGTCCCGATTGGTTGGTCCGTGTTACAAATTGTAGGGGGAGTCCCGATTGGTGGGGCAGTGTTAGGTCGAGTCCCGATTGGTTGGTCTGGTCTAGGTCGAGTCTCGATTGGTTGGTCCGTGTAAGGCCGAGTCCCGATTGGTTGGTCCGTGTTAGGTGGAGTCCCGATTGGTTGGTCTGTGTAAGGTCGAGTCCCGATTGGTTGGTCCGTGTAAGGTGGAGCCCCAATTGGTTGGTCCGTGTTAGGTGGAGTCCCGATTGTTTGGTCCGTGTTAGGTGGAGTCCCGATTGGTTGGTCCGTGGAAGATGGAGTCCCGATTGGTTGGTCCGTGTTAGGTGGAGTCCCAATGGGTTGGTCCGTGTAAGTTGGAGTGCCGATTGGTTGGTCCGTGTTAGGTGGAGTCCCAATGGGTTGGTCCGTGTAAGATGGAGTGGCGATTGGTTGGTCCGTGTTAGGTGGAGTCCCGATTGGTTGGTCTGTGTAAGGTCGAGTCCCGATTGGTTGGTCCGTGTTAGGTCGAGTCCCGATTGGTTGGTCCGTGTAAGGTCGAGTCCCGATTGGTTGGTCCGTGTTACAAATTGTAGGTGGAGTCCCGATTGGTGGGTCAGTGTTAGGTCGAGTCCCGATTGGTTGGTCTGTTCTAGGTCGAGTCTCGATTGGTTGGTCCGTGTAAGGTCGAGTCCCGATTGGTTGGTCCGTGTTAGGTGGAGTCCCGATTGGTTGGTCCGTGTCATGTAGCGGTCCCTGTTATAGCTAGATATTGTTATACTTCTTAATAAAAAAAAGTTTATGTGATGTAATTAGTTCGTGTCCTTTTTTTCCTGAAGTAACTTTGCCCAATGGAATAAATTAATTGTTGTCGACTGTGTCTTGTGTAAGATAGAACTTACATATTATTTTACATACGGTTTATCATGCGCAAATGTCGTTTGAAAACGTCAATGTGTTTGGAATATATTTAGTGCAATTGAAACAAAATCAGTTCTTCGGATTCAAAAATAAATAAGTGATAAATAAATAGATAAATACAGGTACTGCCATTAAAAGAAGTGGTAGCCGATATGTTAATTCTCTCACAATTAGGGTGAAGAGTATTGCGTTTGAATGTTTTAAAAGGTGCGTGCATGTGCATTTTACATGTATGTGCGCGTTTATGTGCGCCTGCAGTGAGCTGCACGCGTATGCATTCCGGGTGTGTAGGAGAGAACAAAAGTGAACAATCAATAGATATTAGGCATGTTGTACATTGGACTACAACTCATTTGATATAATTTCAGCACATCTATTACATGTACACCTAGGCAAGTGTTAACACTCCACGGATGGAATCAATCAGACCATACCCTAATTGAGAAAGAGAGTTGGGGCGAGAAATCGTGTCGGATGAGAAAACGTGTCACGTATGTCCATGTTTTGCACGATTTCTCATCCCGGCGAGAATCGTGCAGGGGCCAGAAATCGTGTTGCGAACGAAGTAATTTGACCACGTGAGAAATCGTGTCGGGGTGAAAAACCGTGTCGTTACACACACCCTCAAAGTAATAACCATGATTGTGACAATGAAACAGACCGACTTATGAGCATTATCAAACATATTTACCATAAAGTCACACAAGGAAATAGAATAAGCTTCGTTATCTCCTCTGATTAGCGGCTTCATTCCAGCCAGTTTTCATCGAATTTCACACATTGGTCATGCATAAAAGTACCACGAACGAGTCCTGGTTTCAAGGTGCCGAAGTCAAGGTCAATGTCACTGCTACTATTCATTATATATATATGTTGTTTTTTATCATTGCTCTGTTGACTTTCGTTCCTAAATGGATTCTGATCAAACTCCATGTATTGGTCATGCATGAGAATACAAGGAATACGTTCTTTTCAGACTAACAAGGTTTAGGTCGCCATTACAATTCAAAGAAAATCTCTGACGTTGGATTCTGATCAAAATCATATGTTGGTGAAAATGTGACAATATGTATCGATTGCAACAAGTAAAATACGTGAACATTAAAGTAAAATACGTGTACATTAAAGTAAAATACGTGTACATTAAAGTAAAATTGATTGTACAGCTGGAGGCCACCAACATACAAAACAAGGCTGATGGTAAAGCTAGAGGTCGACCACATACAAAACAAGGCTGATGGTATAGCTATAGACCACCCACATACAAAACAAGGCTGATTGTACAGCTAGAGGCCACCAACATACAAAACAAGGCTGATGATACAGCTAGAGGCCATCAACATACAAAACAAGGCTAATGGTATAGCTAGAGGTCACCCACATACAAAAGAAGGCTGATGGTACAGCTAGAGGCCACCCACATACAAAACAAGGCTGATGGTACAGCTGGAGGCCACCAACATACAAAACAAGGCTGATGGAACAGTTAGAGGCCACCAACATACAAAACAAGGCTGATGGTATAGCTAGAGACCACCCCCATACAAAACAAGGCTGATGGAACAGCTAGAGGCCACCCACTACAAAACAAGGCTGATGGAACAGCTAGAGGCCACCAACATCCAAAACAAGGCTGATGGTACAGCTAGAGGCCAGCCACATACAAAACAAGGCCGATGGTAAAGCTAGAGGCCACCCACATACAAAACAAGGCTGAAGGAACAGCTAGAGGCCACCCACTACAAAACAAGGCTGATGGAACAGCTAGAGGCCACCAACATACAAAACAAGACTGATGGAACAGTTAGAGGCCACCAACATACAAAACAAGGCTGATGGAACAGTTAGAGGCCACCAACATACAAAACAAGGCTGATGGTACAGCTAGAGGCCAGCCACATACAAAACAAGGCTGATGGTATAGCTAGAGACCACCCACATACAAAACAAGGCTGATGGAACAGCTAGAGGCCAGCCACATACAAAACAAGGCCGATGGTAAAGCTAGAGGCCACCCACATACACAACAAGGCTGATAGTACAGCTAGAGGCCACCCACATACACAACAAGGCTAATGGTACAGCTAGAAGTCACCCACATACAAAACAAGGCTGGTGGTACAGCAAGAGGCCACCCACATACAAAACAAGGCTGATGATACAGCTAGAGGCCATCAACATACAAAACAAGGCTGATGGTACAGCTAGAGGTCACCCACATACAAAACAAGGCCGATGGTAAAGCTAGAGGCCACCCACATACAAAACAAGGCTGATGGTACAGCTAGAGGTCACCCACACACAAAACAAGGCTGATGGTACAGCTAGAGGCCACCCACATACAAAACAAGGCTGATGGTACAGCTACAGGCCACCCACAAAAAAACAAGGCCGATGGTAAAACTAGAGGTCACCCACAAAAAAAAAAAGGCTGATGGTACAGCTAGAGGCCACCCACATACACAACAAGGCTGATAGTACATCTAGAGGCCACCCACATACAAAACAAGGCTGATGGTACAGCTAGAGGCAACCCACATACACAACAAGGCTGATGGTACAGCTAGAGGCCACCCACATACAAAACAAGGCTGATAGTACAGCTAGAGGCCATCTACATACAAAACAAGGCTGATGGTACAGCTAGAGGCCACCCACAAAAAAACAAGGCTGATGGTACAGCTAGAGGCCACCCACATACAAAACAAGGCTGGTGGCACAGCTAGAGGACGACACCATACAAAACAAGGCTGATATTACAGCTAGAGGCCACCCACATACAAAACAAGGCTGATGGTACAGCTAGAAGTCACCCACACACAAAACAAGGCTGATGGTACAGCTAGAGGCCGACACCATACAAAACAAGGCTGATAGTACAGCTAGAGGCCACCTACATACAAAACAAGGCTGATGGTACAGCTAGAGGACGACACCATACAAAACAAGGCTGATAGTACAGCTAGAGGCCATCTACATACAAAACAAGGCTGATGGTACAGCTAGAGGCAACCCACATACACAACAAGGCTGATGGTACAGCTAGAGGCCCCCCACATACAAAACAAGGCCGATGGTACAGCTAGAGGCCATCAACATACAAAACAAGGCTGATGGTACAGCTAGAGCCCCCCCACAAAAAAACAAGGCTGATGGTACAGCTAGAGGCCACCCACATACGAAACAAGGCTGATGGTACAGCTAGAGGCCATCAACATACAAAACAAGCCTAATGGTACAGCTAGAGGCCACCAACATACAAAACAAGCCTAATGGTACAGCTAGAGGCCACCCACATACACAACAAGGCTGATGGTACAGCTAGAGGCCACCCAAATACAAAACAAGGCTGGTGGTACAGCTAGAGGACGACCCCATACAAAACAAGGCTGATAGTACAGCTAGAGGCAATCTACATACAAAACAAGGCTGATGGTACAGCTAGAGGCCACCCACATACGAAACAAGGCTGATGGTACAGCTAGAGGCCATCAACATACAAAACAAGGCTGATGGAACAGCTAGAGGCCACCCACATACAAAGCAAGCCTAATGGTACAGCTAGAGGCCAGCCACATACACAACAAGGCTGATAGTACAGCTAGAGGTCACCCACATACAAAGCAAGCCTAATGGTACAGCTAGAGGCCACCCACATACAAAGCAAACCTAATGGTACAGCTAGAGGCCACCCACATACAAAGCAAGCCTAATGGTACAGCTAGAGGCCAGCCACATACAAAACAAGGCCGATGGTAAAGCTAGAGGCCACCCACATACACAACAAGGCTGATGGTACAGCTAGAGGCCCCCCACAAAAAAACAAGGCTGATGGTACAGCTAGAGGCCCCCCACAAAAAAACAAGGCTGATGGTACAGCTAGAGGCCACCAACATACAAAACAAGGCTGATGGTACAGCTAGAGGCCCCCCACAAAAAAACAAGGCTGATGGTACAGCTAGAGGCCACCCACATACAAAACAAGGCTGGTGGTACAGCTAGAGGACGACACCATACAAAACAAGGCTGATAGTACAGCTAGAGGCCTACCACATACAAAACAAGGCTGATCTCATTGTCTGTAATAAATTTTATTTTAATTCATACCAAACTCAAGATGACTGATGATATCATTTTTTTTAATCTTTTCTGCATTTGAGTTTCATCTCAAACACAAACATCAATTTCATAGAGTAATAACCATCATAACAGTTTGATAGAATTCCGTAACAGTTTCTGCGTAAGTTAAGGATATCACTGGTACATTAACAAAACATGGGAAAAAACCATCTCAAGAATTATTGGTGAAAGCTACAAACACCAAACCATGATTGACAACTTTATTAAAAAAAAAATGCTTGATTGAAATTAAATTTTCGTGTTTTATATCTACTGTCAGGTCAAAAGAAATTTGAATGTATACCAAACAATCTAACTTCAGTCTTCATGTTGACTGAAGCAAACTTTTGTATACAGCTTTTCATTCAATTTATATCACTAACATGCAGTTTTCCCAAATTCAAAAAATAACACCCCCTTGTGTCACAGGGAGTTCTTTAAAAGTTATAATTATTTTTCTTTATTTCCTTTTTATCACCAAAGTTTCATTTAAAAAAAAATCCCCTGGCACACGCAGACAAATCTACTTTTGTCTTCAAATTCCTTTTCTTACGGCAGAAATATGATCTTAAACCAAAATACATGCTTTTAAAATACCAAATATATTTTACTTACTCTTTTCATTATTATCAACAAATTGTCTGAAATGCATTGTATATATAAATATTTCAGTGATATTGTACCATGTTTGTTACAATTTTATTTATGATAAGAAACAGCTAAGCTACTGCCAACCTACAGTAGTAATACATGATGCTACTAACTTACCACCAGACTGCTTTATACTTTATAAATGAAGTTTATACAGATAATGTAAACTACTGTGTTTCACAGAAAACTGTGATAACCTTATGTTCAGAATTGTTTGACAGAGTTTCAAAGGAAAACAAAACACTGGTCAGATTATGGAAACAGTTTGTACATGTAAGTGAATCCACCTCTGTCAGAAAGTCAGCATTATCTCTATATGTCTGACTCTCTATGACAATTAGTTTAGTAAAATAATATAAATCAGGGCCTTAATCCCTCCCATCATACTGTGGTACTCTAAAATCAGGGCCTTAACACTGGCATCAACCTAACATCATTGTTACAGCATGTCTGTGTATATAGATAACAAAATCCTTGTCTTATTCATAATGGATACCAAAATCAAGGTTTAATCACACAATTTACAATTAATTACATTCCTAATAACATGGTTATAGTTAATCAAATTCCTTAAAAATAAATGAGATAAAAAACCAGATGATATAAAATTCCTCTTCACTGATTGGCACTCTGCTCATGGCTCTGACTTGGTTCAGAAGTATCACATACAAACCCGTCATCATTAACATCAAAAATACCTGTCTTACATTTGCTCTAAATACTGATCAAAGGGTACATTTTACTGGTTAACTACTGCATTAGAAAGTGAACAAGAAGGATTGCGCATTTGGAGAGGGAAAAATGATATGAATAAAGATCAAACTAGAATGTCGAGGAACTAGAATTAAACGTTGCCCTCAACAGGTCTACGAGATCATGATCAACTAGTAGCAGATATAGACTACGGAATCAACAGTGAGGAGGATACATTACACCTACATTGGTCAAGTCTGGTGGTCAAGTCTGGTGGTCACACCTCATTCTCATATCTCTCTTTATTTATCTTTGAATTTAAAATGGACTTTTTTCCCCCTTAATTATTTTGCAATTCTGGGAAAAATTACAATTTGAACATTTAGAAGGATAATATTTGGATATCTGTGGGAAAATTGTTGAACCTTTATAAAGAGACCACTTGTGTTAACTGACCACTTTCTGGATTCCCTAGTGTGATCTCGTAATACCGATATGACTGTAGACGTTTGTTTATATAAAGGTTGACTAGTGTCGCAAGCCTCACTTAACCAACAAAATACAATGTACCTCTATGTATAACAAGTCTCTGTGCTAGCCATATCCTTAGCACTTTGGTTATCATTTTGTAATTCATCTTTAAAGTACTTCGCTTTCCCTAATGAGCATTCCTAGAAAGCACTCATAAATACAAGACGTTCCTTATAAGGCAGCAGAGGAGATGCTAGAGAGTCCATATATCAGCTGGAACATCTGTATGGTCAAGAAGTTCGGATGTAAGTGTCTTTGAATAAGTTTGAATATAAAGTTTTTAGAGATACCCAAATGTTTGGGTCATCGTGAAGTGTTGTATATATATATATCAATTTGATATAAGCTTGAGCGTTTGGGTCCAAAGAATCGTACATGACATCACTGTCATTGGGAAGCTTGATTTCCTCTTACATACTGAGATCGCCTGGTATGTACTGCCTTAGAAAATCTCCATCGGTTTTCTGCAAAATATTAAGTATCATTATGGTCCGACTACAAAGTAAACATTCAATATAATAAAAGTGTAATTCAAAAATGGCCAGTCTGTTTAACAGGTCAGAGATAATATATTAAACAGTTATGATGTGTATGAAATGTCAAACTCAGTCTATTGATGGTCATGGTGTGTATGAAAGGTCAAATTCAGTCTATTTATGGTCATGGTGTATATGAAAGGTCAAATTCAGACTATTTATGGTCATGGTATNTCTATTTATGGTCATGGTATATATGAAAGGTCAAATTCAGTCTATTTTTGGTCATGGTGTGTAGGAAAAGTCAAACTCAGTTTATTGATGGTCATGGTGTGTATGAAAGGTCAAATTCAGTCTATTTATGGTCATGATGTATATGAAAGGTCAAATTCAGTCTATTTATGGTCATGATGTATATGAAAGGTCAAATTCAGTCTATTTATGGTCATGGTGTATATGAAAGGTCAAATTCAGACTATTTATGGTCATGGTATATATGAAAAGTCACATTCAGTCCATTTATGGTCATGATGTATATGAAAGGTCAAATTCAGTCTATTTATGGTCATGGTGTATATGAAAGGTCAAATTCAGACTATTTTTGGTCATGGTATATATGAAAGGTCAAATTCAGTCTATTTTTGGTCATGGTATACATGAAAGGTCAGATTCAGTCTTTTTTTGGTCATGGTGTGTATGAAAGGTCAAACTCAGTTTATTCATGGTCATGGTGTGTATGAAAGGTCAAATTCAGTCTATTTTTGGTCATGGTGTGTAGGAAAAGTCAAACTCAGTTTATTGATGGTCATGGTGTGTATGAAAGGTCAAACTCACTCTAATAATTGTCATGGATACAAGATGTCAAGATACAAGATACAAGAAACTTTATTTAATGTGGCTTACAATGTATACCTGTATGAGACGTTAAATACAGTTTCTGGTATCTTGTTTGGAGTATAAGAAAGGTCAAATTCAGTTTATTGTCATGATGTGTATGAAATAGATATATTATGCATCACAACATCCAGTCAAAAAATCTATTCAAAAATTAATTAGTAAATCTTGTAACATTTGGCCAAATACCTGAAGAAATTGTGTGACGTTCCCGATTGACAATGGTTACAGTGTATTATGTAACTGTCCTGATTGAAAATGGTTACAGTGTATTATGTAACTGTCCTGATTGAAAAGGGTTACATTGTAGTATGTGACTATCCTGACTGACAATGGTTACAGTGTATTATGTGACTATCCCGATTGACAATAGTTACAGTGTATTATGTGACTATCCAGATTGACAATGGTTACAGTGTATTATGTGATTATCCTGATTGACTATGGTTACAGTGTATTATGTAACTGTCCTGATTGAAAAGGGTTACATTGTAGTATGTGACTATCCTGACTGACAATGGTTACAGTGTATTATGTGACTATCCCGATTGACAATAGTTACAGTGTATTATGTGACTATCCAGATTGACAATGGTTACAGTGTATTATGTGATTATCCTGATTGACTATGGTTACAGTGTATTATGT
>NW_018403438.1:291268-291526 GCF_002113885.1 Mizuhopecten yessoensis | reverse complement strand
GATTGACAATGGTTACAGTGTATTATGTGACTATCCTGATTGACAATGGTTACAGTGTATTATGTGACTATCCCGATTGACAATGGTTACATTGTAGTATGTGACTATCCTGATTGACAATGGTTACAGTCTATTATGTGACTATCCTGATTGACAATGGTTATAGTGTATTATGTGACTATCCTGATTGACAATGGTTATAGTGTATTATGTGACTATCCCGATTGACAATGGTTACAGTGTATTATGTGACTATCC
>NW_018403438.1:287365-288977 GCF_002113885.1 Mizuhopecten yessoensis | reverse complement strand
ATGGGGACAACACAATTAGCAGTGACTATTTATGGGGACAACACAATTAGCAGTGACTATTTATGGGGACAACACAATTAGCAGTGACTATTTATGGGGACAACACAATTAGCAGTGACTATTTATGGGGACAACACAATTAGCAGTGACTATTTATGGGGACAACACAATTATAGGTAGCAGGATATGCTGACTAACTGAGGCTAGGATTGTACACAACGAGTAATAAATTAAATAGTTCTAGTGAGTAATTCAAACCACCGAGCTTATAATTATCATTGAACGAAATATCAGAATCTGTCCTGAAGCTTCTCGTCGGTGATAATTCCACAGTAATTTCAGTGCTTCTTGCTTCTAGGACCTTCTAGAACAATTTGCATGTTCAAGTTACATACATAAAAAAAAATCCTAGACAATCATTTTTTTTTTATAATCCCGCACTTCTCTGGTGGTGACAGAGTACCATCATAACTGGAAATTCAATCACGATGCCGAGTTTCTGTATGAGGCGTGAACCTCACTAATGACTGCCCCGCTAATGTACCGCCCGAAATATACCAACTTGATTAAGACTTTAATCAACATTTAGAACCAATTTGAATCCACTTTCATCCTAGAACTGTTTTGGAAAAATTGTTTTCTAAATTTCAAGAACTGTAAATTAGTTAAAATTCAACAACCTGTGAGTTGATTTATAAACTGAACAAAAATCATGCAATTTCATTCCAAGAAATTTTCTAAGATCATGTTCTAAATTGTTACAACCAATGTGGGCTGACAGTCCTTCATCAGAATTTCCCCCTCATTTCTCCACAGTGTAGTTGAAAAAGAATCTGGCCTTGTTGGACTTAACATAAATTGATTTAAATTGTGTTGAATACATGCAAGAGAAATACAATTTCATTGTGTAGCCATTGATTTCACTGCCCATTCTTGTGACATAAAGTACTGTACTGGGAATATGCTCAGAAAGAAAAAGACATTTTTGGAAGTTTTGCGGCCGCCTAAGTATTATTATATAACCAACCCTCCTTGGGGTGATCTCTGGGGAACCATCGCACACACATATACCTGACAACTAGACCGTACAGCACATCTCATTGAAGACCAGAGCAGCACTGACAATACACAGAAACTCGCTCCACAGTTTTGAGCGAGGATGTAGAGGAACATGGGATCTACTTTTTATAACATGGAGCTGCCAACTTTGCAAAAACTGCTCAGACAGGGAAAATTATAGATATAGCTGCATCTGCATGCTTTCAGAACATGTACATATATCAATGCTTATATGTAAATACATACATGTATAGTTTATCTCAACACTTCATAACAGGTAAGTTTGATGATAAAATGTTGAGCTGGACTGGGTCCATATATACACATACTGAATATTTTATACATTATACAACTCAACTGGAAAAAATTATTGATGATTGTTTATAAGACATTTTTTTGCTAGGAGTGGTGGTGTTGGTAATGGAGGGTGTGGGAGTGGTGGTGTTGGTGGTGGAGGGGGTGGGAGTGTTGGTGTTGGTGGTGGTGTTGGTGGTGGAGGGGTGTGGGAGTGGTGGTGTTGGTGGTGGAAGGGTGGGAGTGGTGGTGTTGGTGG
>NW_018403438.1:280091-285816 GCF_002113885.1 Mizuhopecten yessoensis | reverse complement strand
TATGACCACCTATGACCACCTAACAATTTGACCACCTAGACCACCTAACAATATGACCACCTATGACCACCTAACAATATGACCACCTAGACCACCTAACAATATGACCACCTATGACCACCTAACAATATGACCACCTATGACCATCTAGACCACCTAACACTATGACCACCTATGACCACCTAACAATATGACCACCTATGACCACGTAGACCACCTAACAATATGACCACCTATAACATGCCCGTCTTGGCTTGGGATCAGAAAAGTTGGGTCAATACTTGCAAATAGGGTCCAATCAAAATCAACAGCAAATTGCTGTTAGTAGTGAGGACAGTAAACTTCTACACCAATTACTCCTGACAAAACACAGATCTTTATGCTGTAGTATAAAAGTTTGGTTTTGTGTTACCAGCCCTGTAGCTTTAATTCCCACAGCTTAAGAGACAATTTCCAAATGTAAATTGAAGTTACTTAACACTACATACCAGACAAAGAGGTGGTCCTTATCAGGACCTTTTCACCCCCCTCCAACTTGTGATCTACTCGCATATAAATATTTTCAATTTGTGATTCAAAGGCAAAGAAATACATCAATAATGACTGCCTGAAAATTTTCTCTATTTTTTGCATCAAAAGACAAAGAAAAGGTGACAATAAGAGCTGCTTATAAGCCCTTTCCAGTTTGTGAGATCAGGCATTGTGTTCCTAAAAGTGTTCTAGTGTTCCAATTCATGTGCTCAATCAAACTGTCTGGAGCCTCGACTGCCAAATAAAAGTATGACAGTATGAGAGAGGAAGCACTAAACATTGAAATTCCATTTTTTATTAAAAAGACAGTCTTAACCTTAACAACAAGGGTACCGCCAGACAGTCTTTACCTTAACAACAAGGGTACCGCCAGGCAGTCTTTACCTTAACAACAAGGGTACCGCCAGACAGTCTTTACCTTAACAACAAGGGTACCGCCAGACAGTCTTTACCTTAACAACAAGGGTACCGCCANCCTTCCACCTCCATATTTGCTGGGCTAACAGAAATGTAAATACCGGTGCAATACTAATTTGGTAGCTTTGATTTGTTTTATTTCACCTTATATAGGTTAACCTAGTGACCCTGAACTTTGATCAGTTGACTTATTCTTTAATTCCGACCAACTTTGCTTCTTGATATCATAACAAAATGTTCATCAGTGAAAAATACAAAACTTGACCTTGACCCTTTGGACCCCGTAACCTGGACCTAAGATCAGTTGACTCTGTGTTAAGTTTTGAACAACATTGCTTCATAATGTCATAACAAAATGTTCATCAGGGAAATGGTACAAAATTTAACCTTGACCTTTGACCCAATGACCTTGACCTTTGGTCAGTTGACTCCTTGTTTAATTCTGATAAACTTTGCTTCATCATGTCATAACAAAATGTTTATCAGTGAAAAGATGCAAATTTGACCTTGACCTTCGAATCTGATGACCTTGACCTTTGACCTCAAGTTTTTACCTCAGTGTGTCTCTTTGTTAGATTCCGAACAACTTCTTTATAATGTCATAGCAAAATATTCACCAGTGAAAAGCTACAAAATTTGACCTTGACCCCTGACCCGATGACCTTGACCTTTGGTCAGTTGACTTCTTGTTTAATTCTGATCAACTTCGCTTCATAACGTCATTACAAAATGTTCATCAGTGAAAAGATGCAAATTTGACCTTTACCTTTGAATCTAATGACCTTGACCTTTGTCCTTGACTTTTTACCTCAATGTGTCTCTTTGTTTAATTCCTAACAACTTTGCTTCATAATGTCATAGTGAAATGTTCACCAGTGAAAAGATACAAAATTTGACCTTGACCCCTAACCCGATGACCTTGACCTTTGGTCAGTTGACTCTTTGTTTAATTCTGATCAACTTTGCTTTATGATGTCATAGCAAAATGTTCATCCGTGAAAAGATGTAAAAATTTGACCTTGACCATTGAACCTAATGACCTTGACCTTTGACTTTGATTTTTTACCTCATTCTGTGTTTTTGTGAACTGAACCTCTTGACCAAGTTTCATGAACATCGGTCAATAAATACCAAAGTTATCAGCCAAGAACAGAATTTGTGGACGGGCAGACAGAGTGATTACTATAGGGCACCCGTATCTCTGATACGGGGCCCTAACAAGGGTGCCGCCAGACAGTCTTTACCTTAAAAACAAGGGTACCGCCAGACAGTCTTTCCCTTAACAACAAGGGTACCGCCAGACAGTATTTACCTTAACAACAAGGGAACCGCCAGACAGTCTTTACCTTAATTTATAACAACAAGGGTACCGCCAGACAGTCTTTACCTTAACAACAAGGGTACCGCCAGACAGTCTTTACCTTAATTTATAACAACAAGGGTACCGCCAAAGTGGAACATAATATGCCCATCATACATTGAATGAGCAGTTGTCTGTATGGTTGTACATATAGGGCCATAACTCCATAAGTTACTGTTGAACAATGGTGGTTATCACAATTGTATAAGCTATTATGGCAACGAATCTTCATATAAAGTTTGAAGTTAATCCGTTGAAAACTACTTGAACTCGAGATATTGAGCGGACACTGTTTTGGCAATTGAATAAAGGGATATAACGCCGTAACGTAACGTAACAGTCCGATAATTGTGGTTATCAAAACTGTCAGAATTATCATGGTAATGAATCTTCCTATGAAGTTTGAAGTCAACCCATTCAAAACTCCTCGAGATATTGAGCGGACACTGTTTGGGCAAATTAATAAAGGGCCATAACTCTGTAAATTACAGTTCGATAATTGCGGTTATCAAACTTGTCTGAGATATCATGGCAACGAAGTTTGAAGTTAATCCACTAAAAACTACTTGAGATATCGACCGGACACTGTGTACACCCGCCCAGCTGCCCACATGCCCGCTCACGTGATGACATAATACGTCCTGTCATTTGACAGGCGTATGAAAAGGGCCGTTAAGATTAATACAGATGAGGGAGGGAGGTTTGAATTACAGGTTTTCTTTAATACAAATACCTTCATGCCATTTCTAATGATTTGAGCTAGAGACTCAAGAAATATTGGTTACAAATGTTTCAGCATGGGAAACAATTCTAACAAATTGTTAGAATCTATATTACTAGATAAACAATAGCCCTTGTATACTCAACGACCTTGGTCCCCGACAGGTCTTAAATATCATACACCAGGCCAATCATCAGCTTAGGGGTCAAAGCTTTGAATGGACAGCTGATTTTGCAACACATGGCTTGGCGTCATGGTCAACAATTAATGAACTGTGGAGCAATTAATTAAACAAGGCATCTCTTGTCAAGTGTGGACTAGATGCTAATTAATCTGTGTTGACAGTAGTAGGTATAAACATGTGACTGACACAGCTGTTAGTTAATTATGGAATTGACAAATACATAGGTTTACCGAAAACCAGCTATATTTGTAAAATAATAGAAAGTTTGGTCTTTTTTCTGTTGAATGGTATTCTCAACAAGAGGCCCATGGGCCTTAACGGTCACCTGATATATTTATACAGAGTTGATTGTTTTTAACATGAACAGAAATATTATTCAAAGTGACAAAAAACAATAAAACCACCTTATTCAATATCTACCATACAGATTTAAGACGGAAAAGTATTTGAAACTAGCATCTCTGATTCCAAACAAGGAAAATAAAGAAATTTTAGCACACTGACTCCTTTGGGCACCACCCTGCAGCCCTTGGGGGTAGGGCTGGCTCAAAAATTTTAAAGTATCAAACTGTCAACTCAAGGTTATAATTCCAATCAAGTTATTAACATGTAATATTCAAAGTATCATTTGCCCTCCTTCCCCAGGGGGTAAACGTGAGATCCTAGGGTCATAAACCTTAAGACCCTTCCATCTACGAAGAGTGTTAAATTCTACCATATCTGGGTCTTTGAGAAGAAGATTTTTAAAATTTCAGTCAATTTAACCCTTTTTGGCCCCACCAATCAGCCTAGGGGGGTCAGTCAGGGCTCTTATGTGCATACCATCCAACTGCTATCCAATACTGATAATGCTAACCCAAATTGAATTACTTCTAATGGAAATTAAACAAATATTAGTCCAAAATGTGATTTCCCTATATAAACTATAGTAAAGTTTACCCCGGGGCCCCTCCCCAGGGGGAAACGTGATACTCCAGGGTCATGAAATTCACAATTTTAGTAAAGCACCTTAAGACCCTTCCATCTATATAGAGTTTTTGATACTACCATATCTAGGTCTTGGAAAGAAGATTTTTGAAATTTCAGTCAATTCAACCCTTTTTGGCCCCACCCATCAGCCCCCGGGGTCAGTCAGGGCTGATATGTGTATACTATCAAACTGCTACCTAATACTGATAATTCTAAACTAAATTGAATTACTTCCGCCCCTCAGGCCCCTGGGGGTTTGGGACCAAATCAGCCATTATTTTTGTTGACCGCTCGCCATGGAAGGTTTCTGCAAAATTTCATTGAAATTGGTTGAGGGATTTTGGAGAAGAAGTCGAAAATGTAAATTGTTTACAGACGCACGAAGGACGACGACGACAGACAAAAGGCGATCGCAATAGATAACTTGAGACAAAGTCACAAGTGACCTAAAAACCTCTCTTAGTCATGGCCTTCAGTGGGACAAGATCAAATTATCTAAACTTCATAGCATGTCATACCTAATAGGATCTTTAGACCTTGTTCAATGTTTTTGACACAGTTTACACTTTTGACCTTGAAACCTTGAAACCTTAAAACCAAGTCACTATATTTACATTTGCATGGCATTGTCACTATATAGCCTCTTTGAAAGCTGTGTCGTTGATGGGACTTTAATTACCATGCATCATGAGACACAATTCTTAGCGTATTAATACAACACTGACCGGAACTACAATATCCAATATAAATAAACATGACGGCTGCTGAAATATCGCTGGGCATTGTGAGATTTGACAATGTCATTGTAAATTTATGTGCAAAAAAATAAATAACATAAAAAACACTTTTATTACAACAAAAACAAGACCAAAGTCTGCAATATCGTACAAAATGCACATCGGTTGAAATCACCAATGACGGCAATGGAAACAATTTTAACGCTCATGCAATTAATCAGAAATATCATCTGTTACACTGCACCGATGATCAACAGGGGTTCGTTACAAATGTCTGAAATACACATATTCTATAGACCTACTGACACATATGTTACAGACCTACTGATATGAGTCACAGCACACATAAACATTTCAGACATTTGTAACGAACCTGTGCTCCGTCGCAAGATCACTCACTTCAAACGCTATCAGTTTCACGCGTCTCGCATCCACGGTTCCTCAGTTTCTGACGACATGTCAAATAATGAGGCTGTTATAGAATCTACCGACTGTTGTCAGGTTCCCATACAATCAACAAATAAATTCACGCCTGGATTCTTCACAAAATGAGCAAAAAGAAAAGTTTGAATTAACTTCCAAAAATAACTCCCTCGTGGAGGGCAAGGTCGGATTTACGGTGTTCACTGTTTTTATCCATGCGCTGAATTTGTTCCGTAGAAAAATCGAAACAATTTCAAATCTAACTTTCAGCTCAGAGTTCTATTGATAAACTTAAATCACCCTATAGACATATCATACGCAATTGTATTGATACTGAATTGTGGAATAAAATTGAAGTGTTTGTTAAAATTTCAAAGTACTAC
>NW_018403438.1:273696-276260 GCF_002113885.1 Mizuhopecten yessoensis | reverse complement strand
ACGTAGAGAGAGCCACACTCGTACTCGACCAAACAACACTGATGTTCCTTTAGTTTATAACATATCTATTTATATGTTCAACTGTGCTATTGAACATAATTTTATCTTTGTCACTCAGTCATTTGTTCATGAACCTTAATCATGCTTTGTCACACACTCGGTTGTTCTAGAAACTTGAATGTTGGTCTGTCACTCAGTCTTTTGTTCACAAAACTTAATATTGCTGTCATTCAGTCATTCGTCTTTTGTTCACAAACCTTAAACTTTGGTCGGTCACTCATTCATTTGTTCACAAACTCTTAATTTTGCTTCCTCATCTATCACTACCTTTGCTTTTTCTCTTTGGTCTAAGTTTTTAATTTTAAATTTGCAACACCCCATAAAATATGGACAAATACCAACCAATATAAATCAAAATCTGCTGTAAATGTCTCTACTAATCAGAGATCATGGCCGCCATCTTTAACAGCAAATGACAGACAGAAGGATGATCGACAAAGGCAATCAAGCTCACAGAAACTTGATGCTTCATGCATAGCAATACAATAGTCAAACATCGTATTCCTTTGTTTTAATTTAATGACTTTAACACTGTCCCTGTTACAAATCCTTCAAACCACCCCTGTAACATTGTCCCTGTTACAAATCCTTCAAACCATTCCTGTAACACTGTCCCTGTTACAAATCCTTCAAACCACCCCTGGTACACTGTCCCTGTTACAAATCCTTCAAACCATCCCTGTAACACTGTCCCCGTTACAAATCCTTCAAACCATTCCTGTAACACTGTCCCTGTTAAAAATCCTTCAAACCATTCCTGTAACACTGTCCCTGTTACAAATCCTTCAAACCATTCCTGTAACACTCCCTGTTACAAGTCATTCAAACCACCCCTGTAACACTGTCCCTGTTACAAATCCTTTGAAACCATCCCTGTAACACTGTCCCTGCTACAAATCCTTCAAACCACCCCTGTAACACTGTCCCTGTTACAAATCATTCAAACCACCCCTGTAACACTGTCCCTGTTACAAATCCTTCAAACCATCCCTGTAACACTGTCCCTGTTACAAATCATTCAAACCACCCCTGTTACACTATCCCTGTTACAAATCCTTCAAACCACCTCTGGTACACTGTCCCTGTTACAAATCCTTCACACCATCCCTGTAACACTATTCCAGTTACAAATCCTTCAACCCATCCCTGTAACACTGTCCCTGTTATAAATCCTTCAAAACCATCCCGGTAACACTGTCCCTGTTACAAATCCTTCAAACCACCCCTGTAACACTGTCCCAAGTACAAATCCTTCAAAACACCCCTGGTACAATGTCCCTGTTACAAATCCTTCACACCATCCCTGTAACACTATTCCAGTTACAAATCCTTCAACCCATCCCTGTAACACTGTCCCTGTTACAAATCCTTCGAACCACCTCTGTAACACTGCTCCCGTTACAAATCCTTCGAACCACCTCTGTAACACTGCTCCCGTTACAAATCCTTCGAACCACCTCTGTAACACTGCTCCCGTTACAAATCCTTCGAACCACCTCTGTAGCACTGACCCTGTTACAAATCCTTCAAACCACCCCTGTAACACTGTCCATGTTACAAATCCTTCAAACCATCCCTGTAACACTGTCCCTGTTACAAATCCTTCAAAACACCCCTGGTACAATGTCCCTGTTACAAATCCTTCAAACCACCCATGTAACACTGTCCCTGTTACAAATCCTTCGAACCACCTCTGTAACACTGCTCCCGTTACAAATCCTTCGAACCACCTCTGTAACACTGACCCTGTTACAAATCCTTCAAACCACTCCTGTAACACTGTTCCCGTTACAAATCCTTCGAACCACCTCTGTAACACTAACCCTGTTACAAATCCCTCAAACCATCCCTGTAACCCTGTCCCTGTTACAAATCCCTCAAACCACCCCTGTAACACTGTCCCTGTTACAAATCCTTCAAACCACCCCTGAAACACTGTCCCCGATACAAATCCTTCAAACCACCCCTGTAACACTGTTCCCGTTACAAATCCTTCAAACCACCTCTGTAACACTGTCCCTGTTACAAATCCTTCAAAACCATCCCGGTAACACTGTCCCTCTTACAAATCCTTCAAACCTCCCCTGAAACACTGTCCCCGATACAAATCCTTCAAACCGCCTCTGTAACACTGTCCCTGTTGCAAATCCTTCAAACCACTCCTGTAACACTGTTCCCGTTGCAAATCCTTCAAACCATCACTGTAACCCTGTCCCTGTTACAAATCCTTCAAACCACTCTTGCAGTCATAAATGATGACAAAGAATTCTGCCAAATTGAACTCAACTGATTGGCAAAAAAGTTTTGGTCAATCAGAATCTACATGAGTAATCCTTAATCCTGAAAGTTTTAAGTCAGTCCCTTGATGGAAAATATACCATAATGTATAGAACTAAAGCTATAACTTGAAACTTGTCAACAAATTAGAAGTCATATCAGCCTTCTTGAATTCTGAATTTTCAAAGTCTGTTATTAACACATGCCTACTATGTACCACTACCATC
>NW_018403438.1:273011-273173 GCF_002113885.1 Mizuhopecten yessoensis | reverse complement strand
GTCTTGTTGTAGGTGTTGACAAACACAGTCCCGGCCTGGATACTGTCCGCTACATGCATTGCCTTGTTAATGTCTTTTGTAAATACACCGGAGGCAAGTCCGAACTCGGTGTCATTGGCACGACGGATCACACCCTCAATGTCACTATCAAAAATAAGATAA
>NW_018403438.1:271416-271680 GCF_002113885.1 Mizuhopecten yessoensis | reverse complement strand
ACTCAGTAAGTTAAACTGAATCTCCTAGAGTGAACTCACTCAGTATGTTAAATTGAATCTCCTAGAGTGAACTCCCTCAGTAAGTAATCTTCTAGAGTAAACTTACTGAACTGAAAACCAATCATAATCATCACTAGTCAGCTCTACTATGTCTTAAGACACACTGAACACAGATCACTGTATATGTGTGAGGGATACACTGAGGAACGGGGTAAGCATAGCAAGGAAACTCTATTACCTGGCATATCACACTGCTTGCCCCTA
>NW_018403438.1:268475-269748 GCF_002113885.1 Mizuhopecten yessoensis | reverse complement strand
AATCTCCTAGAGT
The DNA here is from genome assembly GCF_002113885.1 of Mizuhopecten yessoensis. Taxonomy (NCBI): domain Eukaryota; kingdom Metazoa; phylum Mollusca; class Bivalvia; order Pectinida; family Pectinidae; genus Mizuhopecten; species Mizuhopecten yessoensis. The sequence goes on along the minus strand of NW_018403438.1, from coordinate 269,735 downwards.
GAACTCACTCAGTAAGTTAAACTAAATCTCCTAGAGTGAACCCACTCAGTAACTAAGTTAAACTGAATCTCCAAGAGTGAACTCACTCAGTAAGTAAGTTAAACTGAATCTCCTAGAGTGAACTCACTCAGTAAGTAAGTTAAACTGAATCTTCTAGAGTGAACTCACTCAGTTAGTAAGTTAAACTAAATCTTCTAGAGTAAACTTACTCAGTATGTTAAACTGAATCTTCTAGAGTGAACTCACTCAGTAAGTAAGTTAAACTGAATCTCCTAGAGTGAACTCACTCAGTAAGTAAGTTAAACTGAATCTTCTAGAGTAAACTCACTCAGTAAGTTAAACTGAATCTTCTATGGTAAACTCACTCAGTAAACAAGTTTAATTGAATCACCTAAAAAAAACTCGGGATCACACGATTGGCAAGTTCAAATGAACCTCCAACAATAAACACAATTATTAATTAATCTCCTGAAATAAAATTGTGAGATTGTTCAGTTAAAGTTAACTCCCAGATAAGTTGACCTGATTGATGCATTAAACTGAACCTTCTAGAATTAATTCTCGTGTGATGGGTTAAATATTAAATTCCTGAATAAACTCAAACAACAAGTTAAACCAATCCTTCAAGAACAAGAGGCCCAGGGGCCTTAACAGCTCACCTGGTATTTTATTTTTCAATTTAAAACCTGCTGAGTACCATACAGGTTTATCAAAGGAGTACAAGAAACAAAGCTGCAAGAAGAACTAGATATAAATCTGTTTTGGTGGGAAAGACACCAAGAAAATGAGTTTCCATGTAATGTCCCAATTTTCCTCTATTTCCCCCATTGGGCCTCACATGCACCTTTTTATACAAATTAAACAAATTGGGGGGNTTCCATTTATAAATATTTAATTCCCTTTGCTCAAAGATTCTCCAAAACAAACTTGGTTAAAATCCCTTCAACGGTACAAAAGGAGAAGGCTTTTTACCCTAATGGGCCCCACCCATCTGCCCCTTTGATCAAAATCCTTTAAGCCGTTCAGGGCTAGTAGCGTTTTAAAGGAATAAGTTGCTGGATGCCTTCGAGCCAGGTGAGCTAATAAACTCACTGAACTGAAAACCAATCCTAATCATCACTAGTCAGCTCTACTATGTCTTAAGACACACTGAACACATATCACTGTATATGTGTGAGGGATACACTGAGGAACGGGGTAAGTATAGCAAGGAAACTCTACTACCTGGCATATCACACTGCTTGCCCCCAGTAACTAGGC
>NW_018403438.1:267547-268397 GCF_002113885.1 Mizuhopecten yessoensis | reverse complement strand
GTAACTAGAGTAAGTATAACAAGGAAACTGTATTACCTGGCATATCACACTGCTTGCCCCCAGTAACTAGGGTGGCACCCTGCTTTACACCCGTCTCACAGTATTCCAGCAGCTTCTCCATGTGGGCGCGGTGATTCTGGGGCCCATGGTCTACCGATCGGTCAAGAGGGTTACCAATCTTCATCTTCTTAATTTCCGCAAGCTGGAGATAAAAACATAACAAATTAATTATAACAGGACACAACTTTATGCATTTTCAATAATATACACAGTATTTATTACAACCATCTGTCACCAACCTCCCTATACTCTATATATTCAGTAACACATCAGGTATATACATTTTTTGGGTGAAAACCACAAATACTGCAGCATGTTTTAAACACTAGTTAAACTGATAGTCTCCTAACCGCATGAAGAAAATCTAGTTACCATCCATACAATTTCCATGAAGTAGTAAGAAAATGTTGATCTTATTTTTTATACTTCCTAAATGTAATACATACCACTCTTTGTACAAATTCATCATGAATAGACTCCTCCACAAACAGCCGACCAGCGGCGATACAGTTCTCTCCCTTGTTGAAGAAAACGGCCCCACATCCCTGAAATCAAACAAGTTCATTAAATCAATGTATCCTACTCATAGAACCAGATCAATCTTCCATTGGCTTTGATTTAGTAGAGTATATGTCTCCATATTGGGATCTAGAAAATATCTGTTAGACATCAATTCCTCCTTAGCCCTGTGGTTACCACATACTGACGGAAAGGGAAGGATTCTAACGGTCATTATTTACAAAGTGTACTGTAACATGTATTTTCGAACTACCATTCTGACAGCCTTGTC
>NW_018403438.1:265981-266145 GCF_002113885.1 Mizuhopecten yessoensis | reverse complement strand
CACAGGAGTTTTAGTCAGGACTACAGCAGGTTTACTGTACCTCCCTACCCAAACGGACACAGACATAGCTTGGTCTGGCCTGTCCCCTTAAACTGGGAGGGTTATACAGATGTATATAGATATATAACTCATAATGAAAATAAATCAGTACTATTAAATGGATA
>NW_018403438.1:262924-263796 GCF_002113885.1 Mizuhopecten yessoensis | reverse complement strand
CATCATAACATACAAATTTATCACTTGTATCTGAAGAACAGGTTATGGTTTTGATAATTTAGCTTTCCTACTAATTTGAATCTAGTCTTATAACACAATAGGAATTGATGTGTTTTTCTCCTGTACTTGCAAAATAAAAACAAGAATTACCAGGATTAATTCTAAAAGTCAAGATATTTTACTGAGAAAAACAAGATACCTTTCGCAAAAACAGCATAGGTCTTGTGGTTCTGAAGAAATACAAATTTAGTCCCAGAAAAACACAACCAGTCACATTTTTTAACCCACATTCACTTTGTGCCAGGGGAGCTGAACATTCTGACAGACAAGAGATGCTGTACATGACATAAACTGACTGGTCTGTCTGGGCAAAATGAAGTAACACTATTTTACAAATCAAACAATCTAAATTATGTCCAGTTCTTAATTAATGATTCGTTGTCCTGTGACCTCCTACCTTGTCATTATGGTCTTGCCAATAGGTGTTGACCCGGTGAAGCCCAGCTTCCTGATGTCCGGGTGTTCGGACATAGCTTGACCAATGGATGAACCTGTTTGGTAGACATTAGTATTAACAGTGTTTTACATGTGATGTAATACTGACCGATGACAAAACAATGTGACACAACAAAGTATTGACCACTTGCAATGTACTATATGATGCAAATTTAGGCCATCATTAAATGTATTACAAGGTATTGACCTATTGAATCAATTTTTGGCTAATAACAACATAAAATGTATTACAAGGTATTAACCAATCATAACATGCAATGTGATACAATATTGACCAATCACAATAAAGATGACATAGTATCGACCAATGAGAAGTGTATGCTGTGGTGTTATCACTGTGCCTCGTACTGGTCAGA
>NW_018403438.1:241405-262175 GCF_002113885.1 Mizuhopecten yessoensis | reverse complement strand
CTAAATCTCTAATGATATAAGTATGTAGCTAAGTCTCTAATGATAAAAGTATGTAGCTAAGTCTCTTATGATATAAGTACGTAGCTAAGTCTCCAATGATATAAGTATGTAGCTAAGTCTCTAATGATATAGGTACGTAGCTAAGTCTCTAATGATATAAGTACGTAGCTAAGTCTCTAATGATATAAGTATGTAGCTAAGTAACTAATGATATAAGTATGTAGCTAAGTCTCTAATGATATAAGTACGCCCAGCAGTAGTACTGTTACTGGACAGTCACAACTCAGCAGATAAAACAGCTACTCACCTGGACCAGGAAGGATGTTGATGACACCTGGAGGAAAGCCAGCCTCCACAACAAGCTCGGCAAACTTCAGTGCAGTCAGAGGCGTCACCTAAAGATAAAAGTTTTTAACCTCACACGGGTGACACAAAAGATCCAGTCCTTATGTGTGAAGCAATTTGTTAGAGCCTGGATTGTGTTGAGAGAGTACTCTTCATTTTATTTTTTCACAACTGATGTTATGTTGAGAGGCTCCTGTTCAGTTTGTTACAAAAGAAGCTATTTTGAAACACTAGGGATTGACCCGTTCAGTTTACATACAATTTTATCAGAGATAAGAAGGGGTGACAACCTACCTGAGCTGGCTTCAGTACCACCGTGTTACCTGCCGCCAGACAGGCAGCCATCTTCCAAGCCAACATCATGAGTGGGTAGTTCCATGGCACCACAATGGCGCACACACTGTCAAGGACAAAGTTACACATTTCAGGGTCAGTGGTTATTTATATTTTTTATGTTAACACTTTTGTTAGCAATCCACTTCATTTATGATACTCTCACTTCTCATGAAACATTCTGGAAAGTATATTTTTGTGATCAACAAAACAAAAATATTACATGTACCTTATTTTGTATGTCCAGGTAAAAACAATTCAATCAAGCTTCAGTTTGAGTTAAACTAAGGCTATGATATCCTGCACTCACCCGATTGGTTCACGTTTTGTATAGGTCAAATTCTTGCTTGGTCTGGCATTGTTGATAGGAATTGTCAAACCCTGTAAAAACACCATAGATTTTTTTTTTTTTATATTGTTATCATTTTCAAATGAATTAAACATTTTTGAGGGGGTTACGTACCAAATGCTTATATCTGATTGTAAATTGTGAAACTGTTATTATTCTTGTGGCAGCTAGAGATAAAATATTCCTTATTAGACATTCAATGCACAAGATACAGATGTAAGGTTTGAGCTGCTGCTATGATGTTAAATTAGGAGTGTGAATATTTGAACCATTAAACCTGTCACCATGTCGAGATGTGTTACACTTCATTAGTGTTACCTTGTGTTTATACCTGAAACCATATTTGTATTTTGTAGAAACTACTGTTATCCAATCCTAACACCGCCCAGCATTCACTCTGCACTAGCTCATAAAGTTGACTGTGAATGACAACTCACGTGAATTTTGTCACACCAGCCAGCGAAGTATCTGAAGGTGGCAATAGACATGCCCACGTGCGTTTTCAGTGCCAGTGTGTACACGGCCCCGGAGTCCATGCTCTCTATTGTAGCTAGCTCCTCCTGGTGTTGTTCCATCAAGTCGGCAAGTCTACAAAGGAGATACCTCACTATTTTACACTCTGCTTGAAACATCGACCAAATTGCATAAGTGCTACTGTATCGTTCGAATTGTCGATATTGCCCGCCCGTGTAATAACCTTAGATATCAGCCCACATCCGGTGATATCAGCCCGCTTCCGTATTTATCAGCCCACATCTGGGTCTTCAACACAGTCCGGTCTGGTAACCGCATCAAGTTTTATAGGTTTGTTGTTGTTGTCTGCACCTCTCGTCTACAATGGAGTCTCATGGAGAAGCAGTACTCGAGTCGTTAGCTCAACGAATACTTGAATTAGATGAACTTATCGACAAAGAAAATGACCAAAGGTTGGAAGAGGCAAGGTTTGTTAACATCGAAAGGGAGAACACCGGTAGTTTTGACGACACCATGAAAAACGGCAACACAAAGAGGAAAACTCAGAATGGCATAAAGCTCTTCAGGACATGGTGGGAAATTGTTCATGAATGTAGGCTTGTTGAGGAAATCTTTGTTTTAATGGATTTTTTTTCATTAGTAAAATAATATGATAAAAATGTTATAACATGCCTGTTTTCATATCAGACCCCAGGCCCTTGGGCCTGATATAGGTTGAGGGCCAATAGTGGTATAAGTAACATCAAAAAATGGTCAAGTCTACTTCAAGACTTCAGTATAGAGCCTTCATTTAGAGGTTATTACATGTTTATTTATCGTTTTGTCGTTACTTATACCACTTTAGCATCAGGAAATTCAACTGATTCATTCTATATATATATATACTTACTTGAACATAAGAGCTCCCTTGTCTCTGGCGTTCATTCTTCCCCACTCTCCTTCATAGAATGCTGCCTGTCAACAAACAAGCTCATACTTTCAGAATACCAGCTCTTTTTCCAACTACACTACCAGAAAGACAAAAACCTATAGGGGTCCCGATATGCCTTAGGTGCAGCACAATGTATCTATATTTATTTTTTTTGGTACTGCAATGCAATACAATATCCAGTGTACATGTTTTGAAATATACCAGTTTTCCATTATACGATACCAGCCCTATTACAACCTAATCAATATAACATAAAACACCTTAGTAGTGTATCATTGTGATACAATAAACAGCAATTACTAACATTACTTACACGGTGTTGGTGCCATTATTTCAATTTTAGCTTATTCCCATTCTTACATCTGACTACTGTCTACTGCCTACATTTAAATGGACATCCCTGTCAAAGTTATGAAGGATGCTGACCACTTCCCTGGCATTGACCCCTGTCCTTGCTGTCTGACTCCTGACCACTACCATTGATTTGACTCCTGCCATCCATTTTCAAGGACTTGACCCCTATCCTAGCTGTCTGACTCCCTGACCACTTCCCTGGACTTGACCCCTGTCCTAGCTGTCTGACCCCCTGACCACTACCCTGAACTTGACCCCTGACCTAGCTGTCTGACTCCCTGACCACTACCATGGACTTGAACCCTGCCCTCCATTTTCCATGACTTGACCCCTGTCCTAGCTGTCTGACCCCCTGACCACTACCCTAGACGTGACCCTGACCTAACAGCCTGACCCCTGACCACTTTCCTGGCATTGACCACTGTCCTAGCTGCCTGACCCCTGACCACTTCCCTGGCATTGACCACTGTCCTAGCTGTCTGACCCCTGACCACTACCCTGGATTTGAGCCCTGACCTTACATTTGACTCCTGACCACTACCCTTGACTTGACCGTTGTCCAGGGTGTCTGACCAGTAGGACTTACCTTGGCTGCCTCTACTGCCCGGTTGACATCAGTGGGCGTGCCCTTTGCTATCTCACATATCACCTGTACAAACATAAAACCAGAATAAGTTATGTAACTTGTCTGAGAAAAAGCTTTTCCTCTTTCATGGGGTTGAAGAATGTACTCAGGAAAGCGCAAAGAACTTGATTCCAAGACCTTTAAATTTGATCGAAGTACCAAATCTTATGGTAATTTTCCACAGAAAACTTCAGACCAACTTTTCATTTATAGGCGAGCTATAAACCTGTAATGCAAGAGTAAATTAGAGAAAGAACTGTCAAAACATATCATGGATTATAAAGAATACTTCATAGTTCAGGTGGATGTTTTTTCTTTTTTCTTGGCAACTAGGTGGACTTACAGATTTGTCATTGGGTTTTTTTGGACTTGGTAACTAGGTGGACTTGTGAACTAGCTGACTTTCTAACTAGGTGGACTTGGTTACTAGGCGGACTTGGTAACTAGGCGGACTTGGTAACTAGGTGGACTTGGTTACTAGGTGAACTTGGTAACTAGGCGGACTTGGTAACTAGGCAGACTTAGTTACTAGGTGGACTTGGTAACTAGGTGGACTTGGTAACTAGGTGGACTTGGTAACTAGGTGACTTGGTGACTAGGTGGACTTGGTAACTAGGTGGACTTGGTACCTAGGTGGATTTGGTAACTAGTTGGACTTGGTTACTAGGTGACTTGGTAACTAGGCAGACTTAGTTACTAGGTGGACTTGGTAACTAGGTGGACTTTCTAACTGGGTGGACTTGGTTACTAGGCAGACTTGGTAACTAGGTGGACTTGTTAACTAGGTGGACTTGGTTACTAGGTGGACTTGGTAACTAGGCAGACTTAGTTACTAGGTGGACTTGGTAACTAGGTGGACTTTGTAACTAGGTGACTTGGTGACTAGGTGGACTTGGTTACTATGTGGACTTCATAACTAGGTGACTTGGTGACTAGGTGGCTTTGTTACAAGGTGACTTGGTAACTAGGTGGATTTGGTAACTAGGTGGACTTGGTTACTAGGTGACTTGGTAACTAGGTGGATTTGGTAACTAGGTGGACTTGGTAACTAGGCGGACTTTGTAACTAGGTGACTTGGTAACTAGGTGACTTGGTAACTTGGTGGTAACTAGTCGGACTTACAGATTCGTCATTAGGATTTACAGTCTTGAAAGTCTTTCCATCAGAGGAGTCGATGAATTCGTTGTCAATGAAAAGTTGGTGAGCAAAAGAGATATCCATATTGTTGACATTCATTTTTACCTGAAAAAAAAAAAAAGTTAAAACAAGTGTTATTTCATCTTTGAAAATTAATTAGCTGCTCAAAAGTTTACTGGATTAAATAGTGGTTTAAAATTCAATTATAAGTTTTTTATGTTTTTCTCGTCAAATGATGAAAATTCTGATTCTCTACATACAGAATTGGAACTATGAATTTCAACAGTTCTTAAAATACAATGAAATATTGATATAAAGCTATATGAAGGCTCCCTATCAAAGAGTTACTGATTTCCTTGTTTATCTCAATCACTAAAGCTAATATTTCAAAAATAATTTTAAAAAGACAGTTGGTTTTTGAAAGTTTGAAAGACAAACATGATGATAACCAATAATTAGACAAAGGGAACCATTTTATATCTTATCTCAAAAAGCTATTAACACACAACGAAAGTTTCCAAGGAAAGAAAATCATGACTCTTCGAACCAGGTGAGAAAATAATGCATGAACAACACATACTGCATCAAATACAAATGGTTCCTTGTCCTCAATTCCACGACTCCGCCGGATGACGCAACTGGAGAAATCCTCAAATGTGGTATTCATGTACACGTCTTCAGTCTGGAGGGTGGTACCATTACATTTCTCCTTCACCTCCTCCACTAACCTACACACAACATACATATGTAAATAGTTTACATTCTGGAGGGTGGTACCATTACATTTCTCCTTCACCTCCTCCACTAACCTACACACAACATACATATGTAAATAGTTTACATTCTGGAGGGTGGTACTGTTACACAACTCCTTCACCTCCTCCACTAACCTACACACAACATATATATGTAAAAAGTTAACATTTCAGGACAGCACCAACTTCCTACTAATGTTATTTCACACATAGATTTTCATTTAAGGACTGAATCTTTTGATTTTATGAGGGATGATTTAATTGTCTTGGGACAAATTTAATTTGGGGCTATTCTACTGAAATATCTTCCCCAGGCCAGAGGCTGTTGTTCGGAGTAACTCCCAGACTCAAGAACATGGTACTTGCTACTGGTTAAATTGCAAGGCTTTTACCCATGATAACAGGTTACACAGCTTTTAGATAGTTAAGTGTGTAATAATCAGTTAAAACACTTACCTCACCACATCCATGGAGCCAGCTCCACACTTAAAGAAGTCAGTGGTTTCATCAATGTCTACATTTAAAATACCGTTCCAGACAGACTGAAAAATAGCAAACATCAATGGTCACATACACAACTCTCCATACGTATCAATACAGTGGTTCACATACACAACTCTCCATACATATCAATACAGTGGTTCACATACACAACTCTCCATACGTATCAATACAGTGGTTCACATACACAACTCTCCATACGTATCAATACAGTGGTTCACATACACAACTCTCCATACGTATCAATACAGTGGTTCACATACACAACTCTCCATACGTATCAATACAGTGGTTCACATACACAACTCTCCATACGTATCAATACAGTGGTTCACATACACAACTCTCCATACGTATCAATACAGTGGTTCACATACACAACTCTCCATACGTATCAATACAGTGGTTCACATACACAACTCTCCATACGTATCAATACAGTGGTTCACATACACAACTCTCCATACGTATCAATACAGTGGTTCACATACACAACTCTCCATACGTATCAATACAGTGGTTCACATACACAACTCTCCATACGTATCAATACAGTGGTTCACATACACAACTCTCCATACGTATCAATACAGTGGTTCACATACACAACTCTCCATACGTATCAATACAGTGGTTCACATACACAACTCTCCATACGTATCAATACAGTGGTTCACATACACAACTCTCCATACGTATCAATACAGTGGTTCACATACACAACTCTCCATACGTATCAATACAGTGGTTCACATACACAACTCTCCATACGTATCAATACAGTGGTTCACATACACAACTCTCCATACGTATCAATACAGTGGTTCACATACACAACTCTCCATACGTATCAATACAGTGGTTCACATTCACAACTCTCCATACGTATCAATACAGTGGTTCACATACACAACTCTCCATACATATCAATACAGTGGTTTAATTTCATAAATACAACAGTGGTTTAATTTCATAAATACAAGAAAATAAATTTTACATGGTAAAATATTATGTACATTGAATCCGACACTATTCATCATTAGGTATTGTATGAGGAGGAGGTATTGGGGTAAGAGGAATTTAACTGTGGATGGAACCAAATATTGGTCATATAGAATTCATTAGTGCCCCACTCTTTGTTGAAGATTCATATAAATTGTTATTGTCTATATAGACAGAGTTAAACCTTTGTATTTCAAAGCATTTTATCACTAATGTTTTAGTTGTCCTGAAAATATTAAAGGAACAGGCACCTCATGATTTTGAGACAAAAGTAACAACACTTCAGTCAGGAGACTTAAATTGTCAAAGTTTTCTTTGAAGATGTGTTTGGAACAACAATATACAAATCTAATTATGTTAATATGATTGTGTAAAATATCACCCAAAATAAGTTACGTGAGCCCAGATTTAAATACTCAAGTGCAAGCTCTTAATTTGCTTAGCTGTCTTTCAAATACTTTCGACTGTTTATAAAAAGCATACTTGTTCCAGTTTTCTACTGTTCCTCAGCAATGTAATATTGCTATATATGTACACACACCTGATTCAAAGTATTCACAGTATAATACATACACTATATCTCTCAAAACTTTCAAAACACCAACCTTTAAAGAGGTGAGCATTTTCTCCTCCTCGGCAGAGAGTTCCAGTTTTGCCTGCGACAAGTCCTCCTTACCAAACTTGTTTGCCTGGATCATTTTTCCATTTTCATACTGAATCTGTGTGACATTTACCTGCAATGAAAATATCACAGAGTTCAGCTTTACGAAATTACATACAGGTCAGAGGTCAGCTTTACATACAGGTCAGAGGTCAGATTCATACACAGGTCATATCAAATTTTATCAAGGTATAAAAACATACATTTATAAAAAAAAAAAAAATTGAACATTGAATACCAGATAAGTTCCTTTAAATGTAGTCCATGGAACCAGAACTATAATCAAAATATTGAATTTAATGTTTAGGGTGAAAATATCAACAGCCAATATATATATATATATATATATATAGATACTTATATAATTACCTGCTACTTCATCTAATCTTTTTATCAAAGATTACAGATGTAAAAAAAATACGAGATTTCAGAACATTGCAAGCACCAGAATTCATACACCTGGATCAATTAAAGGAGTCACAATGCGGATATAGTACCCATGGTACCCAAACATTACAAAGGTAAAATATTTCAAACAATCCACATTGAAAAATCCCATTACTTAGGAGAAAACTCTACACAAAGTGACCTACCATCTTCCCATCATTGCCATAGAGAGCGAGTCCATTTTTGTGGACGACTCCTTGCTGGGTCGAACCTTTCACATTCACTTTGGTCCCATAGGGCTCCATCCTATTCCAAAGGCGTGATCCAAACAGAGTCACTTTCTACAAAAACAAAAACAAGTCTGTGAATTAAGTCTGGACTAATCTTTACTGTGTAATAATTGTATATAGACAGTACTATCCCCAACAGGAGGGTAAGGTTCATATTGTATATAAACCAACAGCAAGCTCAGCCTTTGTTTGGACAGACTATACCTGTGTTCAGATTTTATTGTTATAATAGTCGTTACCAGTTTTCCTTCACTTAAATCTATAAATTATTACTAAACCTTATACTTGATGAAACTGTAAATTAAATGGGTGTAGTCATTCCCCTATAAGCGTGTAATATCTAAATGACAAAAAATGATTTTCAGATGAAAAGGTCAAAGTTACATGGAATTTGCTCGATGACAAGCAGTGCCTCAGGATGGACATTTCAAAATTTAAACCTTTAAAATCTAGGAGGTTTATCAGCCTATTACAAAAGTAGAAAATATTCACAAATTCAAACATGAAGAAACCTGTGTGGATACCTTGTGACTGTAACCCTATTACATAAGTCCTACATACCTGACCGTCTACAGTAGTCCAGGCCCCAGCTACCTTGTGACTTTAACACTATAACATAAGTCCTACATACATGACTGTCTACAGTAGTCCAGGCCCCAGCTACCTTGTGACTTTAACACTATAACATAAATCCTCCATACCTGACTGTCTACAGTAGTCTAGGCGACAGGTACCTTGCGACTGTAACACTATTACATAAACCCTACATACCTGACCGTCTATAGTAGTCCAGTACAGTAGTCCAGGCCCCAGGTACCTTGTGACGTTAACTATGACTGTAACCCTATAACATAAAGCCTACATACCTGACCGTCTACAGTAGTCCAGGCCCCAGGTACCTTATGACTGTAACCCTATAACATAAGTCCTACATACCTGACCGTCTACAGTAGTCCAGGTCCCAGGTACCTTGTGACTGTAACCCTTTAACATAAGTCCTACATACCTGACCGTCTACAGTAGTCCAGGCCCCAGGTACCTTGTGACTGTAACAATATAACATAAATCCTACATACCTAACCGTCTACAGTAGTCAAGGCCCCAGGTATCTTGTGACTGTAACTATATTATATAAATCTTACATACCTGACCGTCTACAGTAGTCCAGGCCCCGGGTACCTTGTGACTGTAATCCTATTACATAAACCCTACATACCTGACCGTCTACAGTAGTCAAGGCCCCAGGTACCTTGTGAATGTAACAATATAACATAAATCCTACATACCTAACCGTCTACAGTAGTCCAGGCCCCAGGTACCTTGTGACTGTAACTATATTATATAAATCTTACATACCTGACCGTCTACAGCAGTCCAGGCCCCAGGTACCTTGTGACTGTAACCCTATAACATAAACCCTACATACCTGACCTTCTACAGTAGTCCAGGCCCCGGTACCTTGTGACTGTACATACCTGACCGTCTATAGTAGTCCAGGCCTCATGTACCTTGTGACTGTAACCCTTTTACATAAGTCCTACATACCTGACCCTAGGCCCCCGGTACCTTGTGACTATAATCCTATTACATAAGTCCTACATTCCTGACTGTCTACAGTAGTCAAGGCCCCAGGTACCTTGTGAACGTAACCCTATAACATAAATCCTACATTCCTGACCGTCTACAGTAGTCTAGGCCCCGTAGTCCAGGCCCCAGCTACATTGTGACTGTAACCCTATTACATAAGTCCTGCATACCTGACTGTCTACAGTAGTCAAGGCCCTATTACATAAGTCCTACAGACCTGACCGTCTACAGCAGTCCAGGCCCCAGGTACCTTGTGACTGGAAGCCAATAACATAAATCTTACATACCTGACCGTCTATAGTAGTCCAGGCCCCAGGTTCCTTGTGACTGTAACCCTATAACATAAATCCTACATCCCTGACCGTCTACAGTAGTTCAGGCCCCAGGTATCTTGTGAACGTAACCCTATAACATAAATCCTACATTCCTGACCGTCTACAGTAGTTCAGGCCCCAGGTACCTTGCGACTGTAATCCTATTACATAAACCCTACATACCTTACCATCTACAGTAGTCCAGGCCCAAGGTACCTTGTGACTGTAAGCCAATAACATAAATCTTACATACCTGACCGTCTATAGTAGTCCAGGCCCCAGGCACCTTGTGACTGTAACCCTTTTACATAAGTCCTACATACTACATACCTGACCGTCTACAGTAGTCCAGGCCCAAGGTACCTTGTGACTGTAACACTATTACATAAACCCTACATACCTGACCTTCTATAGTAGTCCAGGCCCCATGTACCCTGTGACTGTAACCCTATAACATAAATCCTACATTCCTGACCGTCTACAGTAGTTCAGGCCCCAGGTATCTTGTGAACGTAACCCTATAACATAAATCCTACATTCCTGACCGTCTACAGTAGTTCAGGCCCCAGGTACCTTGTGACTGTAACCCTATAACATAAACCCTACATACCTTACCATCTACAGTAGTCCAGGCCCCGGTACCTTGTGACTGTAATCCTATTACATAAGTCCTACATCCCTGACTGTCTAGAGTAGTCTAGGCTCCAGGTACCTTGTGACTGTAACCCTATTACATAAGTCCTACATACCTGACTGTCTACAGTAGTCTAGGCGACAGGTACCTTGTGACTGTAACACTATTACATAAACCCTACATACCTGACCGTCTACAGTAGTCCAGGCCCCAGGTACCTTGTGACTGTAATCCTATTACATAAGTCCTACATCCCTGACTGTCTAGAGTAGTCTAGGCTCCAGGTACCTTGTGACTGTAACCCTTTTACATAAGTCCTACATACCTGACCGTCTACAGTAGTCCAGGCCCAAGGTACCTTGTGACTGTAACCCTATTACATAACTCCTACATACCTGACTGTCTACAGTAGTCCAGGCCCCGGGACCTTGTGACTGTAACCCTATTACATAAATCCTACATACCTGACCGTCTACAGGAGTCTAGGCTCCAGGTACCTTGTGACTGTAACCCTTTTACATAAGTCCTACATACCTGACCGTCTACAGTAGTCTAGGCTCCAGGTACCTTGTGACTGTAACCCTATTACATAAGTCCTACATACCTGACTGTCTACAGTAGTCCAGGCCCCGGTACCTTGTGACTGTAACCCTATTACATAAATCCTACATACCTGACCGTCTACAGTAGTCTAGGCTCCAGGTACCTTGTGACTGTAACCCTATTATATAAATCCTACATACCTGACTGTCTACAGTAGTCCAGGCCCCAGCTACCTTGTGACTGTAACCATATTACATAAGTCCTACATACCTGACCGTCTACAGTAGTTCAGGCCCCAGGTATCTTGTGACTGTAACCCTATTACATAAGTCCTACATACCTGACCGTCTACAGTAGTCAAGGCCCCAGGTACCTTGTGAATGTAACCCTATAACATAAATTCTACATACCTGACCGTCTACAGTAGTTCAGGCCCCAGGTATCTTGTGACTGTAACCCTATAACATAAATCCTACATGCCTGACCGTCTACAGTAGTCCAGGCCCCAGCTACATTGTGACTGTAACCCTATTACATAAGTCCTACATACCTGACCCTAGGCCCCCGGCAACATGTGACAATAATCCTATTACATAAGTCCTACATACCTGACCCTAGGCCCCCGGCAACATGTGACAATAATCCTATTACATAAGTCCTACATACCTGACCTTCTACAGTAGTCCAGGCCCCAGGTACCTTGTGACTGTAACCCTATAACATAAGTCCTACATACCTGACCTTCTACAGTAGTCCAGGCCCCAGGTACCTTGTGACTGTAATCCTATTACATAAATCCTACATACCTGACCATCTACAGCAGTCCAGGCCCCAGGTATCATGTGACTGTAACCCTATTACATAAATCCTACATACCTGACCGTCTACAGTAGTCCAGGCCCCAGGTACCTTGTGACTGTAATCCTATTACATAAATCCTACATACCTGACCTTCTACAGTAGTCTAGGCGACAGGTACCTTGTGACTGTAACCCTATTACATAAATCCTACATACCTGACCATCTACAGTAGTCCAGGCCCCAGGAACCTTGTCACAGCCTCGGATAAAGTTGTGGATAGCCATCGCTGACTGGTCCATATTAATCTGTAAAGTACAAAACCCAATATTATACTTTGACCAGTCCTTTTGAATATTAAATAATGAATTTACAATTATTTTCTTGTATCATTTACTCTATCATTTTGTATGGCGTGCAGATACTATTGATGCTGTACCTCCACTAGAGACCTCTTGTTTAACATGGAGTGTAAATATTATTGATGCTGTACAGAACCTCCACTAGAGACCTCTTGTTTAACATGGGGGGTGAATGTTATTGATGCTGTACCTCAACTAGAGACCTCTTGTTTAACATGTGGTGTGAATATTAAGATGCTGTACCTCCACTAGAGACCTCTTGTTTAACATGGGGTGTGAATATTAAGATGCTGTACAGTACCTCCACTAGAGACCTCTTGTTTAACATGGGGTATGAATATTAAGATGCTGTACAGTACCTCCACTAGAGACCTCTTGTTTAACATGGGGTGTATATTAAGATGCTGTACAGTACCTCCACTAGAGACCTCTTGTTTAACATGGGGTGTATATTAAGATGCTGTACAGTACCTCCACTAGAGACCTCTTGTTTAACATGGGGTGTATATTAAGATGCTGTACAGTACCTCCACTAGAGACCTCTTGTTTAACATGGGGTGTATATTAAGATGCTGTACAGTACCTCCACTAGAGACCTCTTGTTTAACATGGGGTGTATATTAAGATGCTGTACAGTACCTCCACTAGAGACCTCTTGTTTAACATGGGGTGTATATTAAGATGCTGTACAGTACCTCCACTAGAGACCTCTTGTTTAACATGGGGTGTATATTAAGATGCTGTACAGTACCTCCACTAGAGACCTCTTGTTTAACATGGGGTGTATATTAAGATGCTGTACAGTACCTCCACTAGAGACCTCTTGTTTAACATGGGGTGTATATTAAGATGCTGTACAGTACCTCCACTAGAGACCTCTTGTTTAACATGGGGTGTATATTAAGATGCTGTACAGTACCTCCACTAGAGACCTCTTGTTTAACATGGGGTGTATATTAAGATGCTGTACAGTACCTCCACTAGAGACCTCTTGTTTAACATGGGGTGTATATTAAGATGCTGTACAGTACCTCCACTAGAGACCTCTTGTTTAACATGGGGTGTATATTAAGATGCTGTACAGTACCTCCACTAGAGACCTCTTGTTTAACATGGGGTGTATATTAAGATGCTGTACAGTACCTCCACTAGAGACCTCTTGTTTAACATGGGGTGTATATTAAGATGCTGTACAGTACCTCCACTAGAGACCTCTTGTTTAACATGGGGTGTATATTAAGATGCTGTACAGTACCTCCACTAGAGACCTCTTGTTTAACATGGGGTGTATATTAAGATGCTGTACAGTACCTCCACTAGAGACCTCTTGTTTAACATGGGGTGTATATTAAGATGCTGTACAGTACCTCCACTAGAGACCTCTTGTTTAACATGGGGTGTATATTAAGATGCTGTACAGTACCTCCACTAGAGACCTCTTGTTTAACATGGGGTGTATATTAAGATGCTGTACAGTACCTCCACTAGAGACCTCTTGTTTAACATGGGGTGTATATTAAGATGCTGTACAGTACCTCCACTAGAGACCTCTTGTTTAACATGGGGTGTATATTAAGATGCTGTACAGTACCTCCACTAGAGACCTCTTGTTTAACATGGGGTGTATATTAAGATGCTGTACAGTACCTCCACTAGAGACCTCTTGTTTAACATGGGGTGTATATTAAGATGCTGTACAGTACCTCCACTAGAGACCTCTTGTTTAACATGGGGTGTATATTAAGATGCTGTACAGTACCTCCACTAGAGACCTCTTGTTTAACATGGGGTGTATATTAAGATGCTGTACAGTACCTCCACTAGAGACCTCTTGTTTAACATGGGGTGTATATTAAGATGCTGTACAGTACCTCCACTAGAGACCTCTTGTTTAACATGGGGTGTATATTAAGATGCTGTACAGTACCTCCACTAGAGACCTCTTGTTTAACATGGGGTGTATATTAAGATGCTGTACAGTACCTCCACTAGAGACCTCTTGTTTAACATGGGGTGTATATTAAGATGCTGTACAGTACCTCCACTAGAGACCTCTTGTTTAACATGGGGTGTATATTAAGATGCTGTACAGTACCTCCACTAGAGACCTCTTGTTTAACATGGGGTGTATATTAAGATGCTGTACCTCCACTAGAGACCTCTTGTTTAACATGGCATCGTACGTGGCTCCCTCCTCACTCTGTACGATACTGGGGGCGGTGCCCTGAGTGATCATCCTCACAGCATCTCCCTACAAATACAAACCATTCTGTTCTCATCATGTTTGATAACGGTTGTCTAGTATTCAATGGAACTTTTTGCCTTGTGGTTGTTATTGGTTGGACGTACGGCAGACGAAAAAAGGCAAAATAAAGGCTCCCTCAACTATACTACCAAGTAAAGAATCAGTATAGAGTTGTTGAATGGGTTTGAGGCTCAACTACATCTGGGCTGCAAGTCAAACGGTATGAGCTGAGGGTTCCACATTCTAGGCTGAAGGTCTAACAAATATTCCTGAAAATCCATTCTGTAACTCTTTTTGTTATAAGATTGTTATAGAACTATAGAAAATGACAAAAGGAAAACTGTGAATCAAATTTAAGAAATATCCCACCAGTACATTCTGATATATATAGATTATTATTATACTTTTCTTCTTTTTTACACTTTATAAAAGTAGAAAATAGAAATGCTATTCAAAATAACCACTTTCAAGAACCTATTAGAGCTATTTAACCTGCATTCAAATTTTCGCGGAAGTTTTGGCTTCGCCTCGGGAAATAATTAATGTCTCGAGGGACAATAAAAGTGATATTTCCCTCACACCCATACAATAACTGTATACAAATCCTAACAGTCAAAATCAAAGGTGCCCACCAGACGGCCATTTTGTTTTCCAATCAGTCTCAAAAGTAAACATACACAATAAAAGACCAAGGGAAACTTACACATGTATGAGAGTTGAGAAAGAACTCTCCAGTACTTTCTGAGCAAAAGCGATAACAAGAATTGTTAAAGGATAGACAATGAATGAAAAGACGACAGACAACGTGCGGACCATGAACAAAGGCTAACAATGCAGCTACAAAACAACTTTGGTTGTTGCCCCTAACAACATAAAGAAATACAAGAGTGATTGGCCACAGTGACCTTACCATGGCTCTGACTCCCTCGGGGAAGAGAAATCTGTTGTAGATTGTATCAACTGTGTCATTAGGGTCCACAAAGGTCTTCCTCTGAAGCAGTATGGGCCCTGTGTCCAGTCCATCGTCAGCCCAAAACACAGAGAAGCCAGCAGAGGCATCACCTTGCATGAGGGTCCTGTAAGACAGGAACAATGCTGTCAATATAATTTCTTGTCAATAGCTTTTCATGGTCTATCTACCTAAATATACATTTAATTCAATAAAATGTAGAAAATTGTGTAAGACAGCAACACATTTTTAACATTATAAGTTTTACTTGTTCAGCCTTACCATAAATTTATAGATAGAAACAAAATTAGGACATGGGCTTACTAGGAGCACTTCTGTACAAAACTACCGCCAAACAAACCAAGTGTAATTCCTGAATGTACTGCATAAGATATAGTGCCACTAGGTAGAGACACTAGGTAGTTTGTCATATTTTCTTATTCACATTTATGTGTAACTTTTATTAGTTTAACCCTTTCACCCCAATGTAACTTTAGTAGACTCTATCATACATTGATCTGGATGAGTCCATTATGGTCTACAGTGGTGACAGGGTTAATACAAGGGGAAAAAACACATTCAGACTCAAATAATGCATGATTTCCAATTTAGCTTGTGACACTTCCCAAATACAATATTACATATTCACCATCGTTTACATATTAATATGTTTAGAAATCTTTTTTTTCTTTTTGTGTATGTACCAGTTGATGGCCGATGCTCCTCTGTGCCTGGGAAGTATTGAAGGGTGGTAAATGATGCTCTGTTTGCGAGGGAAAGTGATGACGTCCATGGGAATGAACTGTGAACAGAATGGTAGGACATTGAGCTCTGCCCCCACAGACTTGTACTCCTCCAGTACCTCCGGAATCACCTGCTTTTTCAACTGCCACCGCTTATACTTAAACACCGGGATCCCATCATTGGAAGCGGCCGCCGCTGTCAACACATAACAAAAGGTGGTTTAAGGTTATACATTACTACCCTACATTTACAAATCTTCTTTCTAAGAGAGTTCTAGACTACAACACCTGTAAAACAACTTTTATGTAACAATAATTTGGACTAGCTTGTTTGTTAACCCCTGTGACCTTGAATATAAATCAAGGTCATTCATTTGAACAAACTTGGTAGCCCTTCATGCCAGTATGTGATTGGCCAAATACCATCATCCTGGGCCTTCTGGTTATTCAGAAGTAGTTATTAAAATATTTCAACATATTTGACCCCTGTGACCTTGAATATAACTCAGTCATTCATTTGAACAAACTTGGTAACCCTTTATGCCAGCATGCTACTGGCCAAATATCATCACCCTCATGGGCCTTATGGTTATTCAGAAGAAGTTGTTTAAAGTAAAAAAATTGACGATGGACCCTTTGCCTTCGGGCCAGGTGAGCTAATTAATAACTGGTGTCAACAGATAAAGCAACCCCAATACAACCTACATAATCATGTCATCTTCAAATTCAGTGACAAACTTGACCATGCAGACAATTTTTGTTCTAGATACCCTATGACAAGTTAGAGCTCACAAGAGGCTTCAGCTAAAATGTAACAAGCTAAATGGGCAAAATTGTACAGAGAAAAATAAAGATGGTCATTGATCATGAACCAGCACTTAAATGAGATGAGAACAGGCAGGACAGGGATGGTATAATGTCAGCCAGAAGTAGTTTTACCTAAGGTGTCAGCGTTTTCATTGCAATTTGGTACAGAACAGATCTAGAAAAGGTCTTACCTAGGGGGTCAGGTTTGCCGTTGACGTCCGGTACCGTAAACACTCCAACAATGTTGTGTCCATCTTTCTGAAGAAGACGATATACATCTGCCCCGAATAAACTCTGGCCAATCACAGCTATCCTCATTTTTTCGTACCACGCCTAAAATGAAAACAAATGTACACACATAATTAATGCATATTTAAATAGCAAAAATTTTACTGCCAATTTGAGATTTCTCACTGGAGTGACCGATTCTATTAATGCACAATTCCAGTAAAATAGCTAACACTGACGTCTCTATTTGTCATGTTTACTTCCAAGTGTCCAGCATGGTGACTACCATCATACAACTGACTGACTGGAACCATAAGTGTAAACCAAGGTATTATTTACTGTGTCAATCACAGAAAACCAGCTGCTTTATGGTGAACAGCAGACTATATCCTTATCTCAGTGTCCCTTTATAAACATCCAACTTAGCAGGACATCATATCTTGTTTGTCAGTCTGTCGATGTTTTTGTTTCCTTTCTATAAATATATGGTTCCTATAACCTCAATTTCATCAAACTTCCTACTGTTTTACTTGGGAAGATGTAATTCAGTTTGTTCTGTAAAAGGTAAAGATCATTCAATGTCTTCAACTAGCTTGTCAAGAGACTGGCGATGCAAGTTTAGAAAATCTTCACCTAGATCATGATATGTTATCATATATACAAATGTTACAGTACACAAAACAAATCGGTTATCTTTTTGTAGTGCAGTGGGTTTAAAACTGTCAAGGCCAACTCATTTTTAAATAAAAACTATAAAGTCTGTACTATTACCGTAAATATTCATGTATTTTTACTGTCAATGGTATGAACTCCAGATCATACAGACTTCATCAAAAATAGGACATGAAGCCCAAAGGACCTTTTCTCTCACCTGGATGATTAAGCAATCAACATTCTCATTAAAAGTAATAATGTAAACATGATCCCAGTGATAAGGCCAATCCCAGGAAAAGGTAACAATGTCAACTAGTTGTTTGGACTACATAGAACAGTTACATTCATAAATTACTCCACTTCTCTTTCAATATTTACTAAAACTACCAACACTGTCGCAGTCATAAATATAAAATTAGGTCACTAAAACTACCAACACTGTCGCAGTCATAAATATAAAACCAGGTCACTAGAACTACCAACACTGTCGCAGTTATAAATATAAAACTAGGTCACTAGAACTACCAACGCTGTCGCAGTAATAAATATAAAACTAGGACACTATAACTACCAACACTGTCGCAGTCATAAATATAAAACTATGTCACTAAAACTACCAACACCGTCTCAGTCATAAATATAAAACTAGGTCACTAAAACTACGTCTCAGTCATAAATATAAAACTAGGTCACTAAAACTACCAACACCGTCTCAGTCATAAATATAAAACTAGGTCAGCATAGCAATTGGTGTTGATTATAAACTTAGCTTCTTACAACAATCAGGGACGATCTCATTGGACATTGGATTCACAATAACCCCACTTCCTGCATATCTAAAAAGTCTGAAGCCCATCTTCATGACACAGTGGTTGGGATATACAGCAGAAACCTGTACTACGCTGTATTTCAGTACTTGAGGTCAAGATCAATGTAACCTCATTTTAATGTGGGACACACTGCCTTTCGGTGATATACATGATGTACCTATATACAAAGTTTGCAATATATGCTCTGGAAACCTTTCTTGTCATACTTGAGGTCAAGATTAATGGTCAAATCCAAGTCACAGTTACCTATATTCAGAATACAGTACTTCCAATGATGTACCAGTTCCTATATACAAACTCTGATGCACATTCATTGAACAGCAGCTGAGATATGCTCCGGAAACCATCATTTGTGTACAGTCTGCTTAAGGTCTCTCAAGGCCAAATCAAGGTCACACACACTGCCTTCCCATGAAAGTTGAAATGGGACTATCAAAAATTCTTACCTCTCGTTTACAATATATAAAATTTCATTTTCTAAGAACTACTAATCAATTTGTTTAGGCATAAAGGTAAATATTTCTGTTTGCAATTAATAATTTACACATTGTAGACTTGTTTCTCCAGTGATTCTTTTTGCAAACTTGTCTAAGGTTTGAAAGACTTGAGCCCTCCCCTGATAAAACTACAATAGATATTAATTTCCTAAATAGTGTGACTTAAGCCCTCCCCTGATAAAATCACAATAGATCCAAAAAGTGTATTTTTAAAATTGGTATATATCCATTATTATGTATTCGAGTAAATCTTGGTGATGAAGATCGAGTGTCATGCCCCAAAACTAGGTCACTCTGACCTTATTTTTTTTATTTTTACCTACCTTGAAATAAAAATGTATCCAGAGAATGTATGCATAATCAATGATCACTTAACGCAACACATAGAACCTCCCAACTTATTATAATGGATAATATATTGGTATGAAGACAATAACTTAGGGAAGTGGAGTACTGTAACACATTTGTACATCAGAACATGATTACTCTGATAAGCATTTGACCTTTCAACTATGTAGGTACACATGTACTGAAATCTTGTCTGGTGTATATCTTCATCAATATATAAGGATAAGTATATATCTTACAACTAGTATGTGATACGAACAAGAATCAAAAATGGGTCACTATGACCTAAATTTCAACCTTTTCATGCCTAAAGCCTAAGACACGAGGCTTATTACCAGATACACAGCTTACCAAGTAACACACTGTTCACTACTTATAGGTAACTCTGTATCCACTTGTTATGATTTTGAGAAGATGTTATATAATTCCATATTCCCCTCAACACATGTGAGGTGTGTTGGCAGCAGGTTGCTATGTAGTACTGATAAACACCCCTGGAATAGTCATCCATGTAAGCTGGCAGACACAAGTTTAGCATGTTTAACCAACATTTACTTTATCTGTAGGTCCAACCAGACAACCCCTCTCACCCTAAGACGTACATGACAACCCTCTCACCCTCAGCCGTACATAACCCCTCTCACCCTCAGCCGTACATGACAACCCCTCTCACCCTCAGCCGTACATAATCCCTCTCACCCTCAGTCGTACATGTCAACCCCTCTCACCCTCAGTTGTACAGGACAACCCCTCTCACCCCCAGCCGTACTTGACAACCCCTCTCACCCCCATTCGTACACGACAACCCCTCTCACTCTAAGACGTACATGACAACCCTTCTCACCCTCAGTCGTACATAACACCCCCTCTCCCCCTCAGCTGTACATGACAACCCCCTCCCCCTCAGCCGTACATATCCCCTCTCACCCTCAGCCGTACATGACAACCCCTCTCATCCTCAGCTGTACATGACAACCCCCCTCACCCTCAGACGTACATGTCAACCCCTCTCACCCTCAGTCGTACATGACAACCCCTCTCACCCTCAGTCGTACACGACAACCCCTCTCACCCTCAGACGTACATG
>NW_018403438.1:234051-241395 GCF_002113885.1 Mizuhopecten yessoensis | reverse complement strand
CCCCCTCACCCTCAGACGTACATGTCAACCCCTCTCACCCTCAGTCGTACATGACAACCCCTCTCACCCTCAGTCGTACACGACAACCCCTCTCACCCTCAGATGTACATGACAAACCCTCTCACCCTCAGCCGTACATGTATCTCTGGAATATTCAATGGACTCACATTTGTATTTATGATCATTACACGTACCCCATCCTATTTTATATTGAAGATATGATATTTTTGTATGTTTAGTGAGGCTATTAGATGAAATACGGTACAAACAGGTATATTAATATAATGATTATTTTGTTGGGATATAGGGACACAATGTCATCAATCTTACTCTCCTAGCTCCTCATAGATCTGATCTATGTAAAATTCATACAAATTTTGTTTAGTTTGAAGCAGTGGTAGTATTTATCAAGACTATTTAACACAATTTTAATGTTTCTGTTTGGAGATGGCCATGGCTCTGAAGACATGTTCTGATCCACTGAATAAATCATTGGTTGGTGATATAAACAAACCTCTGTATTATTCCTGACTGTATAAGGGACATACCTCACATAAAACTACAAACATAGGTGATATAAACCTATGTATTATTCCTGACTGTATAAGGGACATACCTCACATAATACTACGAACATAGAAATCACTAAAACTGCAAAATTAATGTAAAATTTGTCTAAGATAAAAAAAATACCAGGACAATAAGTGTAGTAATCAATATAACCAGTACAATAAGTGTAGTGATCAATATAACCAGTACAATAAGTGTAGTAATCAATATAACCAGTACAATAAGTATAGTAATCAATATAACCAGTACATTAAGTGTAGTTATCAATATAACCAGTACAATAAGTGTAGTAATCAATATAACCAGTACAATAAGTGAAGTAATCAATTTAACCAGTACATTAAGTGTAGTGATCAATATTATTTACCTCACACTTTTGCCGTAAATATGAATTTACTGTTTAAACAAACTGTCAAATTACTTGTTTACAAAATATCTTGAAAATAAACTAATTTCATTCTAAAACAAAGACGAGCGAGGGTTACTAGCTATAAATAAGGCATGTTGCACAATATAGTGACATGTACCTACCTTGCTAATCTTCAGAAAATTGGCTTACAATATGCACAATATCCTGAACACGTAGAATGCCTGAGTATCCCCAATGTACATGTAATGAACAGTTATAAAATCTGATGTTAGTCCACAGGTCACACACAACTTAATACTGGTACCCACAATACACTGTACAGGTATAACAGCTGAACGTCCAATCAGGTCACCGCAAAACTGATACTGAGAACCCCACAATACACTGTACAGGTATAACAGCTGAACGTCCAATCAGGTCACCGCAAAACTGATACTGAGAACCCCACAATACATTGATTATAGCTATAACAGCGGAGTTAGTCCACAAGTCACACTCCTGAATACTGATACTGAGAAACCTTAAGATGCAAAATGTCACCAGATTCATGCAACAAAGTCGTGAGTAGTCTATATAAAGGTCAAGGTTGGGGTTATCAAACTAGTATTTACTATTCTACTACTCCGATAAACGTATTAGGCCAAACCAACACTATTTTAGTTACTCTAACAATCGACTTGTGTATATACATGTACATGCAGTGGGGTGGTGCTGAGTCCTCGAGATTTATCAATATACAAGACTACAGCTAGGACTTTTGATTGTAAAGTAATGGAGCTAAATGTCTGACCAAGATGTCATATTGACGTAGTGGACTAAGTTGTCTGGTCCAGTATATATGTTGTCGTGGCATAAAAGTTCCTACAGTATAACTACTACAGAAGTACTGGCCGTACCAGTAGGGGTGCAACAAAACGGCTAAGCCTGCATTGCGATATATTGCAAAGCCATAAACACATATAACAAAACATATTGAATAACCATTAATCAATAGTGTTCTCTTTATAATTTAAAAAGCAAATCAATACATGCACAACAAAAAGTCAAATAACAATTATCCAATCAAATTTGAGTGCAAAATGTATTTGAGCTAAACAAAAATTAACATTCACTCAATTTAAATGTGAATTAAAGGTTTTACTTTGGCGACACATATATAATACCTGTACAATAAACCTCAAGTGATTTTGAATATATGTGGGAACTTCAAATACATTCTTTTACAATTAAAGCAACAATTTTCTTTCTAGTGATAGGTCAGATTGAATAAAAAAAAATCAGTATTAATCTGAATTTATGGAATTATTGATCAATTTCGGTTATTGATGAAGAATTAATGCTTAACACCTGCCATCTAGTACGCTAGAAATGAACTTCCAACAACACTCCAGAAAACATGCAACTACATACTCTATGGCCTACATACTGGTCTCTTCTTCGCAGTTAAGTGCAAAACGCAATTGTTAATATATTGCAGTCAAGTTAAAAAAACATTTGTAACATTCATCATCGACAGATTTGCAAATATATCGTAATTGGCAGTACTTTTCCCGTATCAACAACTTCATTGTTCGGCATGATTTTGCCGATGTCAACAGATTGTTATTTTTTTTGTTTTCAGCGGCTATAATTGCATCAAATTCAAACAGGATTGTCATTAGTTATTTGATTTTGTTTGATCTGACCCAAGGTTAATCGTACCAGTCACTGTATTTGGTCAGTATAGTTTACCAGTAAAATAAATCTAGACCATTTTTGTTGTTACTGAGGATATCGTTTGGACAAGAAAAATCAGTTGTTACCAGCACAACCGTATATTGGTGCACCAGTTATTATCAAAATAAAAATATCAGTTCACCTACTTGTGTATATTTTCATAAATATGATGTAGCCACAATTCCATGTCAGGAAGTGGGAGTTGTCTCCTTTGATTGATAGAGTACGTGTCTACCCGTACATAATGAGACGGTTATGAAAAAACAAACTTGACAGTCCCCTCAATCACAGGGTTTCGCAACTTCTTTTAGGCTTTCAGTCGCTGGGTACGTTATATCCGCAACTGAAAACCTAAAAGTAGTTGCGTGCCCCTGTGCCTCAATCTTGTATGTTTAGTTCACTGTATCACTCACCGTATTTATTCGTATTGTCTTACAGTTTCATCCCGATACTGAGTGCATTGTTTTTTGTGTTACAATTTTCTTTTGTGATTTTTTCCCCCATAAGTTTGTAATTAAATAAGCTTGAATCAATTAGGGTTAATACTCCTACATACAGTTTACACATACAAAATAAATTGTCTTTCCTCCAATGATGATAATGTGTTGTGAAACGTTATGTGATGTTTTCTGTAATTTTAGCTTCCAAAGTCCCTAAATATTTATCTTAATGACCAAAAAAGCACTTGCATGATAGTATATTGAAATAACTTTTCTTTAAATACAGAAGCCTTAATTCTCATCAGCTTACAATATCTTTCGAGCAAATATTTATGAATCAGTTGGGGAGAAAATCCACTTTGAAGGCATGCCGCATGGTTCCAAAATGTTTCCCCGGGTTCCCTAATCCCAGCTCCCTCCCGTGATGGAATATTACAAATTATTAATTAGCCGAAACCATTCTGATTCTGTAGTGAATAAATATGACATTACATTTGAATCATAGTAACACTACCACACATTTTTTTCCATATGGTAATTAAGATACGGGTGAGTAGTTTTCAAACCGGCGAACAGCTGATCTTAATTTAGCGGTAACATTGCTCGATTTCCCTATATTCTTTCATGTCTAAGTATCTTTAACATGACTTTGAATTAATTGACCACCGAATTATTCAACAGACCGAGAGAAACGAAGGGAATAGATCGTATAACGGTACAAATCATTTAAGAAACTTTTGATTTCACCCGCACTCTCATGAATGTTGGTGATGAATGGAAATTTTCGAAGTCACTCTGTATCGTAATATCTATGTCGATAAGAGTATCACGTGAACCAGATAAGTTTATCAGCCTTACCTTGGAGGTAGAAAAATATCGGACGAGCTGACGACTTGCAAACATTGTGAATCTGGGACAGTTTGCAGAGATAACAGGCTTGCTGGTCGAATATCTTTCCCCAACCCACGTTCCCAGGTTCTGCGGAGTTCAAGGTCACTTTCGCGAGTGCGCTCCATGGTGTTTTGTGTAACGCTTTCTGATTGGTTGATAGGGACACACCTCCACTGCGAACATGTGCTTTTTAAAACCACGTCATGGGTGTTTGTAAACATGCCAAATATTACGGTTTTAAAGGTCTTTCAGCGTAATTGTACAATACCTATATACTTTATTCATTTGCATTCATTGCAGACCAACTGAATTATTGTAATATATGCATGTAGCGTTTTTCATTATGTTGATTGTTCTATATATTAATTGTCAGACTTTAAGATATAAAGGTAGTTCGAGTATGTATAAAATACATGTACATGTTATCAAATTCACGGCTGTTGTTTACTGAAAATGCTCAGGGTGGTGGGGTGGTAGGGGATTCATGAAGCCCCAAAAAAATCCTCTGGGTCCGCCACTGCAGTCCTTAATTGAGTAGGTATAACTCGCCCGGGTCCACGGTCACCCGTGGCTATACACAGCATACATAACTCTGGGGTTTACAATGTAATCGTTTATTAACCCACTCGGTTGCCCGATTGGTCGGGTATTGTTATATCAATAATATAGGTCACGTAAGTTCAGCTTGCCCGTTCAGAACACAGTCTTGTGCAGGTTTTAAAGTTTTTACCGCTGACGACCTAAATGTATTTTACTCTAAATTAGACACGCAAACGGCCCCGGAGAAGGAAGAGCTAAAACTTATAAATGAAAAAAAAAAACTGATATCATTGCATTAACCGAGATTCTCGGTTATAGTCGGTTGTAAAAGCTTTTCATAGGCTCGTGTTGTCTTGTTTAACCATGTACCGCCTATCAAATAAAATGTATTTGACTTGACTTGACTCCCTAAGAACACAATATTCGATCCTTGGGCCAGAAACTTCGATTTGCATGTAGACGGATATATCAATATAATCAGTTCAACAACAAAGAGATATCTTTCCGGAGAGGTGTCGCAACCTTTTGTCACACGAGTGTATGCGTGGGTTTCTTCGGGTGCTAATACATATTAACCCCTAGACATATATTATATATGTACAGATGTATACACAGATGACAGTTTATTTATTAATCATTCACACTCGTAAACGGAGACGGTTCCCTGAAATAAAAATACAATGTCTAAGTGTACATATACGGACACGTGTAAACGTATAACCATATCGACATACATTTAATACCATACAGTATTTAATATTTAGACATCACTTATAAATTAATATTATATTATTATATCTTATTTCAGAAACTTACACAACATAATTACACCCTAATTTTAACCCCATGACATGATGTTATAAAACCTGACCACGTGTACCCCAATTTAACTTATAGCCTCAGATATTTTACGGCAATATAATTCAAATGCAACAGATTATAAAACCAGAGTACTTTATTTAATAATTTGTTAAACTGAAGTAATAGTTTGTTTTATATTCTTTTAAATTAAATCAAAGACTTACCTTGCACTGTGGCGGTAACGCACACAGGCAATTCAAATACGTCTATTCTACGCCAAGGGTTGGTGTAGAGTGAATTAACTCACAGCCCATCCAGGTAAGGCTTTTCACGTGCATGGACAGGGTCATGCAGGGTAAAAGTGTCACTCTCAGCCAATACTTGCGCCCACCTCTCATACGTCACAATGCTAACACGGGTACATCATTTCCTGACACAGACATAAACCATTACACACGATACACAGCGCAAGTATTTACAATTCATAATTTTAAATATTAAACTTACTGGACAAACTGTTAATAAGTTTGGCTACCGTGACACTTTAATAGGAACAACCAAGATGTGATAAGTATGGATGATGAGTTGCATTACCAGGAAGCTGTATTCCCTTCTATTGGGCTGTGTGTACAGGAGTCCAAACTGAGACGGAGAGAGTTTCACCCAGCTCAGTGTGTCCCTGCAGGTAGGGCGTAAGAATTGTACCTGCTGTCCCCATTGCATGTAGCACTATAAAGTCAGCATCAGTTCCGCGCTATCACAAGGAGACAAACACGAACATATCGCAGCCTCCCAAAACACACACGCATACACTACACGCATGCATCTTGCACACAGGGAAGGCCGTCCTTAAATGACCATAGCTGTTGATAAGACGTTAAACAATACTAAATACTAAAACAAACCAATCCAAACCTAGCTCAGTGAAATGTTCAGAAACAGGCGCGTAAGCTGCCACGTAAGCAAATAAGCAGTTGTATGCACATCAAAAATTCAAATATACTATTATATTTTTATTTATTTATTTATTTATTTTGTAGTTCGGAAAAGTGATTAAATGATGTGTGGTTCAATTGAAAAATATATTAAATTTAACCACGGAATTAGATTGTTATCTAAGTCCGTGATTTAACTGTATATCTGGAAGTTCCAACCTAGGGTACCTGGTGCCGATTTTATTATGAGTATTTTTAAATTTGTCTACATAGGAAACATTCATGGCTGCAAATCCAACGAAAAACCCGCATCATCTTCGAAGAACAAGTTGATACATGACATCTTCCAAGCAGCTGTAGGTTCACATGAAACAACATCCTCTTGCGACATTAACTTAGGCATCGACGAGTCTAAAACGGCTATTAGTATTAGGGCCTAGTAATGCCGGACCAAACACAGTTCTGATCAGTCTGAGTGGCGGACCCAGGGGTGTTGCCCTAGTTGCCCGGGCAACACCTTTTTTTCTGTGTCCAAAAATAATCTGGACTTAGGTTTTTGAAGATTTTCCTCTTTTTCATATGGGATTTTCTTCTTATATCAACCATCATGTGAACAAAGGGTGCAATTACCCAAACAAGGAGTCCACTACTTATACTCTAAACAATATATTCATATATTCAAATTCAAATTCAAATTCATTTATTGACTTTGAGCTTTACAGCTCATCAGTATGTACACAATACATATAAATACAGTGGCAGACACTGCAATAACGCAGTGGAGAATGGACAAAAAATGCATGTAGTTACATATATTTTAACATTATATCATGCTATTCCTCAACTGGGTGGCATCATATATATATTTACTTAACATAGTTAATTCTTTAACGTTCGTTGTGCTTAATAATTGAATCAGCTTGAAAACAGATGGTTTTTTCCAGTAGTACAATTTTATACGTCTTTCTCTTAAAACTTGATAAAATGGACAAATGAACAAAAAATGGTATTCGTCTTCAATATCTTCAGAGTTACAAATTCTGCATATACGTTCATTTCTTACAATGTTTCGATATCTCCC
>NW_018403438.1:205270-232418 GCF_002113885.1 Mizuhopecten yessoensis | reverse complement strand
GCTCGGCAGGGAAATTATAATTGTCACAATCTCAGAAATAATGAAGTTCTATATATTGTTTGGTGCCAGAAAGTAGTATACATGTACAACCGACATGACAATTATAATTTATCAGGTTTTTTGAGTCTTCCGAGTTTAAAATTTTGGACAACACCCAAAATTAATCCCTGAGTCTGACTGTTGTTACCCGTGATATCGGGAATACAAGCGAGGCCGATATTCGTCTTACTAAAGTGAAGGTGGATATCGATATCCTGTCAAAAAGATGGGGAATAGCTCACGTGTTCAAGTTCCATACACGTCAACATTTTAACAAGCGATTGTAATGAAATACAACTAAGTCAACGGAGGCGGGTTTGTTTTTCCGGAATGGATGTATTTTTGTGTATTCTTTTCACCAATTAAAGGTCTTCCGAATAACAATTGTAAATTGATTTGTTACTAGCATTATTGTTATAGGTTTTAGGGCGGATATATGCGCGTATAGGATCCATATGAGTTTTACATTCACTTCGCCTGCAAATGTAATATGAAAAAGGCAAAGCCTCCAAAGTCAGAAAAAAGCCACGTACATGTAGCTTTTGCTAATCTGTGACATTAGGCCTATATAGGCCTGCCCATCATTTGTCCCTGTCATGAACTGATAAAGTATGTTTTTCAGAGTAGTCCTAGGCCTATCTTCAGAAGAGCTACTGGATATATATGTATACATATATCTAAACATCGATATAGGAGCTACCGTCATCTTATGTTCTGAGAAATGTTGATGATATAAAAAGGGTTTGGGAAACACAAGGGTAAAAAATCTTAAATTAGTCCGCGTACCTCCCTAGAATGGCTTCGCGCCTTCGGCGCTAGCATTCGCACCGCGACTTTCTGCATGCACATCCAAAAAGAGCCCAGCTACGCGCCTGAGAAAGGTTAATGCCACCGCACATTCTCACATTCTCATCACAGGAGATTTCAACTTTAAGGAAACCAATTGGAATGAAACACCACTGATGCTAATGAACAACAGTTAGCAACAACATTATTAGAACTAGCTATAGTCCACGATAACTTTCTATACGGACATGTGTTGTAACAACAACAGTTAGCAACAACATGATTAGAACTAGCTATAGTCCACGATAACTTTCTATACGGACATGTGTTGTAAACAACAAGTCTTAGGGAGGGGAACATACCATCTGTACTAGATATCATGTTTATAAACGAAGAGGATATGATTGATAACCTGGGAGATCGGGCCTAGCGACCACCTATCGTTAGTTTTTAGATCCACATGTTACACTGAGGACAACACTAGTGATAAACCAATGATAAACTATTTTAAAGTGACTACATAGCTATTACGGAGGAGCTATCTAATGTAAAATAATATATCATGAACGAATTGGATCTAACCGAATCCTGGAA
Source organism: Mizuhopecten yessoensis (assembly GCF_002113885.1). Lineage (NCBI taxonomy): Eukaryota > Metazoa > Mollusca > Bivalvia > Pectinida > Pectinidae > Mizuhopecten > Mizuhopecten yessoensis. The sequence goes on along the minus strand of NW_018403438.1, from coordinate 230,999 downwards.
ATCCTTTTCTGAAATTATATTCAAAGTTGTTAAACAAAATGCACCAGTGAGTAAAGGACCATGACGTTATTGACTGAAAGACTCCAGAGGCAGTTAAAATCAAAAGGAGAAAACGGAAAAATATACGCTGTAAAACGGCCTCTAACTTCAAATCCTACCAAAAAGCAAGGGATATATAGCCATAAGAGCATGTCCTAACAAAAGCTGCAAACATGAGGAAATACTAGCTGCAAAAAGTTAAAACGGAACCCAAAACACTTTTGAAAATGCGGCAGAACCAAAGCTAAGACAAAAAAATATATAACTCAACTTGACAAAGGAATGGTGAACTCGCTAAAAATGACATTGAAAAGCCAGAGGCACTGAATAACCACTTTGCTAGTGTTTTCGTGGATAAAGGGCAAGAACCACTAACTCCATTTCAGAATAACTCCCAAAATATCAAACTGAGTAGTGTAGAAATCACAGAGGAAAAATGGTCAAAGTCATAGGCAGATTAGAAGGAAACAAAGCGACTGGTCCAGATCACCCCCATCCTTAATACATAAAAGAATGTGTAGACCAAATAAAGGGGCCTTTGAAATTCATCTTCAAAAAATCAGTGACAGAAAATTGTGTTAAAATCATGGAAGCAGGCAAATGTCACACACATTTTCAAAAAGGGTGAGAAAAAAAGATCGAGAAGCTATAGGCCCAATTGTAGGTAAACTGCTTCAGTGAATTATTAGAGATGAAATAGTAGAATATATGGACACAACTATCTGTTGGAGAAACACGGTTTTAGAAGTGACAAGTCGTGTCCTACACAACTACTGGAAGCCATTTATGAGTGTGCAGACGCGCCTGATCAAAGTGAGCAAGTTTATGTAATTTATTGAGACTATAAGAAGGCTTTTGACAAAAGAGTAAAGGGAAACAGCATCAACGGGAACATACTGGGGTGGATAGCAAATTTGAGTGGTATGGAGCAGAAAGTTGTCGTAAACATGTGAATCCAGCACGTGCCAAGTTACAAGTAGAGTACCACAGGGTAGTGTTCTGGGGCCAGTGTTGTTTCTCATCTATGTAAACGACTTGCCCGCAGTCATTCAGATACCAAAATATATCATGGATCCAGGAGAAATGGGGCAACATCTACAGGAAGGCATACGCCGATTGAACAACTAGACGTTATCTTGGATGATGGAGCTTAACTCCGACAACATCACCAAACAGGGGGGTGTACATACACTGTCAAAAGTGAAAGGGCCCTGGGAGTCACTATCCAAAGCAAACAGAAATGTAGGAATTTTAATGTCCATACTTTCAACTAAGGGAATATTGCCAGGTTTGTAATTGATTTATCATAGTGTGTGCGTACTAAGTAAACTGTAATTGGGCCTGTGGTATCTTGTTAAAATTATGCACTCCTATTTTAAATGGTACTAGTAAGCAATTTACTACCTACATTAAATTTCTCTAGTATTGAGTATTGTCTACTCATAAATGCCCGAAAACGCAACCGGAAGCGGAGTGGATAACATTAACAAACACTTCATGAAGCGAATCAACGCTTACAACGGTTTCGCCTACACTGACACATATTTAAGGAGTAAGTGAGAAAGTTAAGATTACGAGAGAGGGGTGCATGGGTGCCGCGTGTGCGCTATGCTGGATTATGTGCAAGTATACTGCAATTTGTATGAGGGATTAGATTAGATTGCTATCTAAGTCCGTGCCTGTATGCATGTACTCGACAGCAAATTCTAACTGTATTGTGGCGGGTGTCCGACGCTTCGCAGACTTTCGGCAACAGCGACGACGCTAGCTGTGTACGAGTGGTGAACCCCTACGGAAGGTACACGACAAATTACCCTGCAAAATTAAATAATCTTGCTCTGCATCACTTTCAAGCACCCTTTCCAATACTTCTTTTTCATCTTTCTTCAAATGGATAGGGAAGGAACTATTCTAGACTCTGGGTAAAAGACAACCCTCGCACAAGGCCAGTCACAGGTCAATTAGCATTTTATATTTACTTTCCGAAGTCTTTTGAAAGAATAATTCACAATCTCTTTGGTGATATTTTTCATCGTTTCATAGCTTCATGGCTTTATACAAGAACCATAATGTTTGCGCAATTTTCATCGATTTGCCCAAGGCCTGTGCCTGCCTCATCATGTAAGTGAGAAAGCTACAAGCATGGGTTGTCTGGACAACTCCTCCAAAACTAAAGGGCCAATTTCAACGAAAGTTTTCAGATATGATAATGCGCTTATATATCAACAGACAGCGAATAACCCCGGGACCTTCTGTCAGTGAATGAAGGAAACTGAGAAAGGATGGTTCACTAGGATATATAGTTGGGCCACTGCTTTTCAATATTTCCCTACAGGATATTTTTACATGATTAAAATGACAACAATTCCATGTGTCAATAAAGATAAAGGTTTACTAATATGAGAGTTCATTTTCCATGTACATCCCCCATGCTTGTAAATTATCAAGGATCAGTTTGTAAAGCCTTGCAGTTTTCTGGAGTTAAGATGTCTTTGTAAAGGAGACTATTCTCAGCAGAGAGTTTGAATTTTAGATTTCATAGAGTAAACAATGTCATTAATGTGTACTAGGAATATCAGTTGACTGATGACAGTGCCATGAGGACCCCGGATAGCACGGTCCCTTGTCTGATTTCTCTCCAATACAAGTTTGCTTCGAGATTCTAAAAATGGTCTTATCCAGGAGTGTGGTATTTCTTATTCCATAAAAATGAAGCTTGAAGATAAAACTATCATTGGAGACTCTATTAAATGGTTTAAAAAGTAAAGCAGCACTAAATCTGCGTTTATTTTTTCTATGTTACGGCAGGGGTCCATCAACTTTCAGGAGTACTCGGGTTTCTGTGGAGTGTTTGTGTTAAAAACCATGCTGAAATTAAGTAATCATGTTAAATTGTATGCTGTGGATAATGTGTTCTAATAATTTGTAATTGTTATATTTGCCGGTAATTATATTCTATTTTTTTTTTAAGTGATCCAGTTCTTTATTTACTCAAGGTTTTTTTTTATGACAATACAGATAAGAGGACCAATATACTCGCACGAACAGAAGTGCATACTCACACTAACTCGCACACATCATCATCATCATCATTATCAAAGACACTCGCACTGTGTGTCTCCCTTTTTTCAATGCTGGTCATGGGGCAATGTGGGCTTCATGGCAGTCCATCGGTACCACTAAAACCACACCAGAGTAGAGCTTGCTTTGAAAGAGTTTCGTACTTGATCCGAGATGATTGCTGAAGCTATGTTCTTTAGGACTCTTGCTGGGTTGGTACATGGACCAGTATCTTTATGGATGTTAACTAATTTGGCATGTTTGTGGTGTTTTCTCTAGTATAAACATCTCTCGCAATGTACTGGCTCTGTGTTTTGTAGTTTCGTTTTGCATGTGGGTTTTGATGGACCTGTATCTCTCCCAGTCCTTAGCTGAGTTTGACTTCGGGCTCTGTGATCGGCCCTATATTACTGTCTAGTCCATCTATTTATGTTGTTGTTGTTGGCCCATGTTTTTGTAACTTGTCACATTGAGAGTTTGCGAGGGACGTGCTCTTCAATAGCTAAGAGGGTTGGTTTTAAATTGTCCCAAGCTTAGTGAATGTACATGTCAGTACGCATTTGTTCTATGTTGGTTTCACACCTGAGCATGCTTGTGCTTCTGTATTGTTTGTTAGGGTGGTTTGATACCCTTTTGTCTACCATAACAATATCATGGTCCGACCCTACCTGGCATTAGTGTACATTTATTCACTTGTGATGTCATATTTATAAGAAACAATTCTAAAATGTTCAATGCCTTTGGATAGTTGTGCTGCTGATCTGGCCGTGAGATGTCACTCATATTGAAATCTCCTCCCAGTCAGAATTGGTGGTTAGGGTGATTCCTAGCGAGGTAGATGTTTCATGTAGAGTCTTCCATATAGTATTGATTTGTCATATTAGCTGATCTGTAGTAAGCTACTAATATGTTTATTGGTTTCTGCTTACCGAGTTGAAATTTTAGCTGCAAAAAGTTCAACTGTGTCGTTGTATTATTCAGGTGCGTTCGAACTGCTGCCATGACACCTCTACTTCGAGATTTTATTTCGGAACAGTTCATACTGAAGGAAATACCTCCAGATCACCAATCTCTTGTTTGTGTCAAGTTTCAGACCTGATGAAAATGTAAGGTTAAGATTTAACGTTTGAAATGCATCTTTTTAACACTTATGAGGGTATGCAACACAGTTCCGTTCAAACATATTCCATGATGCGCGTTAGGGTTATGACGTCATTCAATTTTTTGGCAACAACAGATGCTATATTTAAAAAAAAAGTATTTCATGTAAAATCTATCAGAATAAATTCCAGCTCCAACGGTACGGCCAACCCCTGGGCCGGATAAGCAATCAGTAATGGTCATACAAATTAAGACGCATATATAATCACTAGACATCGGTGACAAGTCTGATGTAGATATACAACAAAATGGGAATGTGCCTATGTAACCTTATAATTATGCTCTTTATGACGTTGTAGGTTTACAAATTTTTGGCAGCATAAGATATTACATTTTTGAAGTAGTCTTTCATGTATACTGTGCCATCAACTAAGTTATACATGTACTGGACAGCGGCATACTTAGCATGGTACCTGTCTTAGATCACCTACATCATTTAGCGCCTGTAATGTCTCCAGTCTTTTCTATTTCTGCTTCGACAAGAACACTGCTGTTGTGTTGTCTGAGAGATTCCTTCCTCTGTCACGAACAGCATTGTGAGTAGTCACACAGAAAACTCCACCCACATGTACTGCATAATGATAAACAACCTACGTATACTCCACCCACATGTACTGCATAATGATAAACAACTTCCGTATACTCTACCCACATGCACTGCATAATGATAAACAACTTACGTATACTCCACCCACATGTACTGCATCATGATAAACAACTTACGAATACTCCACCCACATGTACTGCAAAATAATAAACAACCTACGTATACTCCGCCCACATGTACTGCATAATGACAAACAACTTACGTATACACCACCCACATGTACTGCATCATAATAAACAACTTACGTATTCTCCGCCCACATGTACTTCATCATGATAAACAACTTACGAATACTCCCCCCACATGTACTGCATAATCATAAACAACCTACGTATACTCCGCCCACATGTACTGCATAATGATAACAACTTCCGTATACTCCACCCACATGTACTGCATAATGATAAACAACTTCCGTATACTCTACCCACATGCACTGCATAATGATAAACAACTTACGTATACTCCGCCCACATGTACTGCGTAATGATAAACAACTTCCGTATACTCCACCCACATGTACTGCATAATAATAAACAACTTCCGTATACTCCGCCCACATGTACTGCATAATGATAAACAACTGACGTACACTCCACCCACATGTACTGCATAATGATAAACAACTTCCGTATACTCCACCCACATGTACTGCATAATGATCAACAACTTCCTTATACTCCGCCCACATGTACTGCATAATCATAAACAACTTACGTATACTCCGCCCACATGTTCTGCATAATGATAAACAACTTCCGTATACTCCACCCACATGTACTGCATAATGATAAACAACCTACGTATACTCCACCCACATGTACTGCATAATAATAAACAACTTCCGTATACTCCGCCCACATGTACTGCATAATGATCAACAACTTCCTTATACTCCGCCCACATGCACTGCATAATGATAAACAACCTACGCATACTCCACCCACATGTACTGCATGATGATAAACAACTTCCGAATACCCCGCCCACATGTACTGCGTAATGATAAACAACTTCAGTATACTCCGCCCACATGGACTGCACAATGATAAACAACTTACGTATGCTCCGCCCACATGTACTGAACAATGATAAACAACTTACGGATACACCACCCACATGTACTGCGTAATGATAAACAACTTCAGTATACTCCGCCCACATGTACGGCATGATGATAAACAACTTACGAATACTCCGCCCACGTGTACTGCATAATGATAAACAACCGACGTATACTCCGCCCACGTGTACTGCATAATGATAAACACCTTGCGTATCCTCCACCCACATGTACTGCGTAATGATAAACAACTTCAGAATACACCGCCCACATGTACTGCATGATGATAAACAACTTCCGTATACTCCACCCACATGTACTGCATAATGATAAACAACTTCCGAATACACCGCCCACATGTACTGCATAATGATAAACAACTTACGTATACTCCACCCACATGTACTGCATAATGATAAACAACTTCCGAATACTCCGCCCACATGTACTGCATAATGATAAACAACTTACGTATACTCCTTGGAAATTCAGCTACAAAAAGGCAATGTTTGGTAGGTTTATTCCTTAATATCCTTTGGTGGCTCTACCTGATTTTCGTGCACTCTTTATAGAAATCGTACATCTGTTCATGGTTGTGGATGGTACATTTGTAAGTCATCCCCGACCACCAGAACATTTACAATTGTACATCGTAGAGGTGGAGAAAATATGTACATCGTGAGTGTAACTATGGTATATATGTAACCCTAGGATTTCGAGGACGGTGCCCTGAGTGTAACTATGGTACATATTTAACCGTAGGATTTCGAGGACGGTTCCCTCAGTGTAACTATGGTACATATTTAACCGTAGGATTTCGAGGACGGTTCCCTGAGAGTAACTATGGTACATATTTAACCCTAGTATTTCGAGGATGGTTCCCTGAGTGTAACTATGGTACCTATGTAACCCTAGGATTTCGAGGATGGTGCCCTGAGTGTCACTATGGTACATATTTAACCCTAGTATTTCGAGGATGGTTCCCTGAGTGTAATTATGGTATATATTTAACCCTAGGATTTCGAGGACGGTTCCCTCAGTGTAACTATGGTACATATTTAACCGTAGGATTTCGAGGACGGTTCCCTGAGGGTAACTATGGTACATATTTAACCCTAGTATTTCGAGGATGGTTCCCTGAGTGTAATTATGGTATATATTTAACCCTAGGATTTCGAGGATGGTGCCCTGAGTGTCACTATGGTACATATTTAACCCTAGTATTTCGAGGATGGTTCCCTGAGTGTAACTATGGTACCTATGTAACCCTAGGATTTCGAGGATGGTGCCCTGAGTGTCACTATGGTACATATTTAACCCTAGGATTTCAAGGACGGTTCCCTGAGTGTAACTTTGGTATATATGTAACCCTAGGATTTCGAGGATGGTGCCCTGAGTGTCACTATGGTACATATTTAACCCTAGGATTTCGAGGCCGGTTCCCTGAGTGTAACTATGGGATATATGTAACCCTAGGATTTCGAGGATGGTTCCCTGAGTGTAATTATGGTATATATTTAACCCTAGGATTTCGAGGATGGTTCCCTGAGTGTAACTATGGTACCTATGTAACCCTAGGATTTCGAGGACGGTGCCCTGAGTGTAACTATGGTACATGTACATATTTAACCCTAGGATTTCGAGGACGGTTCACTGAGTGTAACTATGGTACATATGTAACACTAGGATTTCGAGGACGGTTCCCTCAGTGTAACTATGGTACATATTTAACCCTAGGATTTCGAGGTCGTTTCCCTGAGTGTAACTATGGTACCTATGTAACCCTAGGATTTCGAGGATGGTGCCCTGAGTGTCACTATGGTACATATTTAACCCTAGTATTTCGAGGATGGTTCCCTGAGTGTAACTATGGTATATATTTCACCCTAGGATTTCGAGGACGGTTCCCTCAGTGTAACTATGGTACATATTTAACCCTAGGATTTCGAGGATGGTTCTCTGAAGATAGGTCAACGTGGTTATCTCCAGTTCATAGGAGGGCAGCAGGGACTATACCAAGGACATCGTTCCTTGGACCACAGCCGCTGCGACAGCCTGTCCGCATCTGAGGAGCCGTCCGACCTTGGAGCGTGACCTGGATGGGCCTAGGACTTCAGAATCAACTAGGGCCAGCTGGTAAGCGCTAACTTACCCCCTCAAGTCGACCGAACACCGTCTTCGTCAGTGAAGTTCAGACGTAAAACCCATAAACCAATCAACCAACCAATCTCAAGTTATACGCTTTTACAGAATAGCGTTTTTGTTTCCTCAGCTATGTATCTATTCTTCCCCGGCCTACTCTCTCATACTGAATCTGTGGTATTTAATTCCATTTCTAACTATTTAAATATTGTCACGCTAATCTGACAGCTTAGTAAGTAAAGATTGAGATAGGAGGAGCATATAGAAAAAGAGTCTGTAGTTTCCTTGATTTTAAGTTTAGAAGGGTATTAAGCATCGACGAATTCAAGGAATTTCTTATTTCAAGACAACACATTGATACACCTATACATATACTAGCGGAAAAAAGAAATTGTACATGCGGAGAATTGTTATAGAACATGTATTACCAACTGTATATACATGAAAATTCACACACATGACCGAGTATGACACATACACACTATCCGTGTGTCATTGCCAGTTTTCCCCGCTATAGGCGTTGACCAGTTTGCACGTTTTTCTCGTCCAGCCATCCTATTGGATAATGAAAGTTTATTTTTCAACTGTTGGGTCACTCTGTTGAGTCCAGTGAACAGTAAAAACAGTATTATAACGTTTTAATTTGTGATTAATGCTATGCCGAGGCTCAATGCAAATGACCGCCTCCGGATTATTGGTATGCTTCAAGCTGGTATGGGCCAAGCCGTTGTCTCTACACGTTTTCATGTCCATCGACACACAATCCGGGATTTTTGGAGACTACATCAACAGTTTGGCCACGTCGGCGATCGACCTCGTGCGGGACGTACACGTGTGACGTCACGTCAACAGGACAACCATATTCGGCTTGTCCATTTGAGAAATCGCTTCCAAACGGCAAGTTTGACTGTACGGACAATCCCTGGGTTGCTACCAATAAGCCCGAGAACTGTATGGAACCGATTGCGTGAACGAGCTATCCGTCCGCGACGTCCTGCAATCCGCACAGTTCTTCTGCCACGTCATCGTGTAGCACGTCTGGACTGGTGCAGAAGGCATCTGCGATTTACTCGACGGGATTGGGCAGGCATTTTGTTTACGGACGAGTCGCGAGTCCGTCCGTAAACAAAATGCCTGCCCAATCCCGTCGAGCATTACGAGTCGTGAGTCCACCTGGATAGTAGTGACGACCGGGGCGGCATCACAGCCAACGGGAGAACGCCTCTGGTGGTTGTTAACGGGAATTTGAACGCGCTACGTTACCGTGACGAGATCCTCTGGACCCACGTCGTTCCATTCGTGCAAGGGCAGCAACGTGACATTACGCTACAGCAGGACAACGCCAGGCCACACACAGCTCGTGTCGCTATGGACTTTCTGGCCCAGCAGAACGTTGACGTGTTGCCGTGGCCTGCTGTATCCCTCGATTTGTCGCCCATTGAACACGTCTGGGATGAAATGAAGCGCAGATTACGGGCATTACCTAATCAACCGGTGACGTTGGCTGATTTGCCTGCAGCGTTGGTACAGATCTGGAATGCCATCCCACAAGCATTCTTGAACCGCCTGATAGGCTCCATGCGTCGACGTTGTCAGGCTTGCATTCAGGAAAATGGTGGACATACGAGGCATTAACTTTGTGAACTCAGTATTGACACTCTTGAGCGGAACTTATCGATTCCATAACGTGGAAAATGGAATGCAACTGTTAATAAATAACGAATAAATTGTTCCTGAAAACCTTGTTGTTCTACGTCATACACATTTATTTTTATAACACATTTTAGGGATGCATAGTTTCTTTTTTCCGCATTTTATATATAACTGAAAATGAAGAACGCGGCAAGGTCTTTATCACCCGTCCTGATCAGGCCTTGAAATCTGCTGATCAATCTTACCACTGAACTCAACAATATGTTCAGCAAGGAATTCCACCATTCTCACAATGTCATTTATAGTATACTTTATCTTTGTCATGTTTTGTTTTTTTGTTTTTATTTTACAAAATATGCTTCAATATGGTTCACTATCAATTGTAATTGCCATTCGCCTATCTTGGAAATGAAAGCCCTCATAATAAGAGAGTATGGCGTTCTTGCAGTTAGATAGATGTTTTCAAAGGGAGAAACAAATTGGAGGATGTTGATAAATTATCAACAGATCATTCGAGTTCTTAAAAATCCACATGCCGTTAATATGAATTCTAGAATGTACAGCTTATTAAGAATTGTACCCTGAACTTAAGTTTGTTACTTAGAATAGAAGTTAAAGTTTGGATATTGGCTTGGTTGAGCAATTGACAGAGCCAGAGATGAAATTTTGTTGGTGAAGACTCTTGAGAAGTGTCGGAATCCAATGCAAACGAAGAAGTTCCGTATCAAAATATCACAAGCTGTCTTTGTTAATTTAGTTAAAAGCTTTCGAACCAAAGAAGCCTTTTGTGGGCCTTTTCTTCAGTTTCTCTTTAATCTGCGTTCACTTAAACGATATGCCATTTAAGGCGCTTTATATTTTTTTTATTCTAAACGGCTGATCATCCATCTGATCTGCAATTTCAAAAAATATCTTTTTACGGTTTAGGAATGGATTTTTTTTTTTTTACTTTGTTTAATAGTTTTGACTTTCTTATATTTTGTCACTGTAGCATTAGTATTTATTAAATTGACATTCACATCTTACAACGTTGTCAAATCTTAATCTTCTGACAATCATGGAAAGGTTGTTCAGTGTGTTGTATGAGTGTTCGGTTTTTCCAAATATTAAAACGAATTATGACTTTAGTTGTATTCCTCCTCCTTAATACCTTTTGAAGAAATGATAACTAGACAATATTTTTAAAGATACATTTTTCGTCATGTTTAAAACTATAGATTGCTCTTTTGCAAAGTGTCTTTGGCTACAGGCCCCAGTCGTTTTTTTAGTCTACATGTTAGAATTACCTCCCTTGTACTGGGAGGTGAGGGATCCATTCTGGAGTCTGGGCATCATGTGTCGGTCAGAGCCAAACATTCCATCAATAATGTTTCTCTAGGAGCAGCGCTTGATAAAATAATTTCTTTTACAATCAACATTGTGCTAATTTCTACCAATACTGCTTGACAAAATGATAAATTCTTTCAATCATTTAAAACAAAACAGGAAATTGATCAATTTCGTAATTTTTTTATTTTCCTATTGCATTCTATTAAATGAATTGCAACATAAAATAACAATATCTTATAGATAGATGCATGTTATGATGATAACTATGAATAACTGACACCACAAATTTAATAAATATTCACTATCACTGACATCCTACTTAATGAATATTCATTATCAGACATCATAAACTTAATGAATATTCCTCAATATTAACATAATTAACATAATGAATATGCATTTAACTGTCATTATATACTCAATGAATATTCATTATTATTGACATCATAACCTTAATGAATATTCATAACCTGTGTTATGTCAGAGTAGTAAAAGCTCACACATTAAGTATGTAAAATCACTATCACACACATTTGCAGAATTTTCTACCAAGATTACACGTAGAACACATAATGATTACACAGGACATGTGGCGTAAGATAAACTAAGAAAACATCAGTCTGTTCAAATATCCATAAACATATGTTTTATATTCTAATAACAGACAGGTATCAATCACAATGATGCCCTTCACTTTGGGCATTACATTCAAATATTCAAAAAGGTGAGCAAATGACCAAACCACGTAACTTATACAATTCCACACATCAATGAGTCCTATAGGTATCCAGCAATACCATGGAGGGTGAACTGTTTAAATGGGACCAGTAGTTCCTCAATGTATGCCCCTCAATCACAATGGATCCCCGTACCAGTAGCTTTATAACATTTGTATCATCTTGTCCCAAGTATCATCATGATATATTTAAGTCTGCTGAACAGTTCTAGAGGGGAATATTTTATAAGTTAAATTTGTAATAAACCAAGATGGGTGTCACAAAATATAAACAGCTGTGTGGAATCAGATCAGCTTCTAACTCTGCTGTTTAAAATTCACATAACAGAATTCCAACAAATAAGTAAAAAATCTAAAAAATCGAACAACATTGATCAATAAAATCAATACAATAGGAATGTACAGTGTAATAGCAACAAGGTTCATCACTAGACTCAACATCAATAAATATATTAATAAAATATCATCAGGGTCTGCTAAAATATCACAAAACAAGGTCAAAACAATAATAATTCTCTCAATAAAGTAAGATCTGAGGTAACATGAACAAAGGATAATTCACCAAGCCAACAAAAACAGGGGGATAATTCACCAAGCCAAAAACAACAGAGGGGGATAACTCACCAAGCCAACAACAACAGGGGGGATAACTCACCAAGCCAACAACAACAGGGGGGTATATTGTATATATTGATTATTATCTAATTATATAATTTATGTAAAAACGGATATATTTTTTGTTGGCATTATGATTCTAACATTAGCTTATCCTACTTTTTAAATAGATCATATATTTGTAAATAAAAAAAATCATGGAAAAAAAGTGATAACGGTGGGTAATGTTTGTCAAATTGTTTCAAATATTCTAAAAATATCATGTTATAAGAGAGTATACACATGTTAAAGAGGTAAAAATGATAAATAATAACACAGGTCCGCAAGGGTCAGAACTTGAGGCATTATCAATCAATTTATCAGATAGTCACGATATTGACAGGAAGAGATACAATATGGCCAAATATGACCCCTAGGCCCTTAATGACCTTATCTTAATGAGCGATATAAAAAAACCAAAAACGAATTGTGCATATATCTGTTGTAAGTGATATGTGTTTTTTGCCTATTTATTCCTTTTTTATTTGAAACATTTTAAACGGTTTATACTTTTAACTCATTCACCCCTGAAGTTTCTAAATGAACTATTCCAACCTTTGAATTGGAAGGGTACAAATGTGACTTCAGGGGTGAATGAGTTAAAGAGCTTCAGAACAATTGCGTTGACAAATAAAATTCTACCAAATGTTTTGTCCTATAACAATGCATATTTTGTGGGGGGAAAAAATCATCTTACAACCATTGACATGTGTATAATTTGGAGGAAAGCCTTTTAAAGTTTAGAAAATTATAATTTTCACCAATTTCTATGAAAACAATATAAAAATCATACAAATGGCATCATTAAATTAAACGACGTCACGTATTTTGAAAACAATATATTGTTGTGTATGATAAATTGTAAAATCAAGGTATTGATCTGAAAACTGTTTGTGAAAATATAGATGGTTTTAATTGGGTCGAATTGGACCACACATTTGATCTCTTCCTATGATACTCAATATTACAGCATACAGCAGGAGGATATATACATACAGGTACTCAGAAATCCATTAAAAGCTTGTCAACATCAACTTCTAAGAGAAAACTCCAATAAATTATGACATTTTTGAAGTTCCTTTACACAAAAGACAAAAACAAGTGCTGTTTTTCAATGCAGTTATCTCCCCTTGAAAACCTTTCTTACAGAAGTTATTATCTGGTATATATGTTTCAACAAGGCTATATACAATACACTACAGAAGCTGAATGAACATGACCACAAGATCTTACTTGATTGCATACTGTTAAATGATCTTGGTATGTCTGTTCCCGGTGTTATGTAAAATGTTCATCCCCCATAAAGTATCATCCAGATAGGTATCTTATGGGGATAAATATTTCATAGGACACCGGTATAAAACGTTAATTATTTCAAACATTTAACTTATTTACACACATTTAAACTTTCACTGTGTTACGAATACTAAAATGAAATATAAATGTCCTGAATACATAAAAACCATGTCTTCACCGACTCCCTCACTGTCACCACAAGTACTTTTTATAACTGACTGATGAACAATCACACCTGATTTTGATGTCACAACTGAGCTTTTAACCAAATGAGAAAATCAGTAAATTTTTGTTTCTCCAGCGAAACCTCAAAGATCCATAATGTGCTTGATTCTGTTGCCCCCGTCCAGCACATGAGTTTACCACTTACCATAATACAAGTCCTATATTAAGGTAGCATACATTCATTAATCACAAAGACACCTGCGTACATAATTTTAACATTTCAGTATTTCAGTAAAGATTATTGAGAATGAACATAAAAGTAACGAAATTAACAGCTTCTGATGTTAAACACACTCATTTGTTCTTTTTGAACATGTGTTTTATTATAGGTATGATTGTATAGAGGTTTCACTGTGTCTAGTTATGGGTATGATTGTATAGAGGTTTCACTGTGTTTAATTATGGGAACGATTGTATAGAGGTTTTACTGTGTTTAATTATGGGAACGATTGTATAGAGGTTTCACTGTGTTTAATTATGGGTATGATTGTATAGAAGTTTCACTGTGTTTAATTATGGGTGCGATTGTATAGAGGTTTCACTGTGTCTAGTTATGGGTATGATTGTATAGGGGTTTCACTGTGTTTAATTATGGGAATGATTGTATAGAGGTTTTACTGTGTTTAATTATGGGAACGATTGAATAGAGGTTTTACTGTGTTTAATTATGGGAACGATTGAATAGAGGTTTTACTGTGTTTAATTATGGGAACGATTGAATAGAGGTTTCACTGTGTTTAATTATGGGGACGATTGTATAGAGGTTTCACTGTGTCTAGTTATGGGTATGATTGTATAGGGGTTTCACTGTGTTTAATTATGGGAATGATTGTATAGAGGTTTTACTGTGTTTAATTATGGGAACGATTGAATAGAGGTTTCACTGTGTTTAATTATCGGTATGATTGTATAGAGGTTTCACTGTGCTTAATTATGGGTATGATTATATAGAGGTTTCACTGTGTTTAATTAGTGGTACGCTTGTATAGAGGTTTCACTGTGTCTAGTTATGGGTATGATTGTATAGGGGTTTCACTGTGTTTAATTATGGGAACGATTGAATAGAGGTTTCACTGTGTTTAATTATTGGTACGATTGTATAGAGGTTTCACTGTGTCTAATTGATAATGATTATGATAAACAAATTTAAAACAGTAACAATAAAAGAAATACCAATTCATAACAAACAAATGGAATGTTAAAAGAAAATGTAAGATCTTACAAAATATGGCACTTGTATCTTTTAATTTGTGACTATCTTACAAACGATTGTTCAAAAAACATAAATATTGCAGTATAAACAAGTAAACAAAATTTGATTTTCAAATGTTTGAATAAAAACAGAATTATTTGTGACATGTTTAAGTGAACTGTGGAAATGTATTCACTTTAGAATCAGGGGAGCTTACTAGGGTGTTCATATATAATATGAATAAGGGGAGACAAATTCAATTGTCTTAAATCTACTGACTATTTACAGTAACAATATGCTGAAAATTATTATGATTCATTATAATATCACATCAAAACACAGCATCTTATCACTAAATTAAACCCATGTACAACCCTAAGAATATGTTATATAAAAATGACTACTTGCCTATAAACAAATGAATGGTGTAAATGATATACATAAAATAACCCTGTACAATGTAGAGGCAGCCTATGAGATCTATATGAACATCTATATACAACTATACAGCTACCCTACCCCAATACACTTAAAGAAATATTGCACGTCACAAGTCTGTCTCCAGAAATATAATTCTGGTGCTAATGATGTATTTATATTTGAAAGTAACTTGTATCTAACAGTAGAACCAGTATTAACTAATGACCTTGACCTTTTCAAGATAACCTTGACATCAGCAGTTGTTTTGGAGGTTTAACTAATGTTGACCTAGTTAAATTACTGCTGTCAATAATACTTATTGTCGTACCATAGGTGTTCATAGATCCATATAGTATGGTACCATAAATAATCACTTAATCATCCCTAAAAACTAGTGTCCTCTAAATAGTATGGTACCATAAATAATCTATAAACTAGCCCTATGATTAGTGTAGTAACATATATACTCTATAATCCACCCCTATAAGTAGTGTTATACCATATATACTCTATAATCCACCCCTGTAAGTAGTGTAGTACCATATATACTCTATAATCCACCCCTATAAGTAGTGTAGTACAATATATACTCTATAATCCACCCCTATAAGTAGTGTAGTTCCATATATACTCTATAATCCACCCCTATAAGTAGTGTTATACCATATATACTCTATAATCCACCCCTATAAGTAGTGTGGCACCATCAATCTCTAGAGATCAGTCTCTGATATAAGGACAGTCCCCCACAGATGTCGGGGGTAGGATGATGTATTGTTGTCCAGTATTATGATACTGTCGATGTTATGATGCTGGTGATCCTCTACATGTCTCCGAATATTCCAGCAAACGTTCTACGTAAGTTTTTCATGGTGTCCTCATCTTCTGAGCTCCTCTGGCCAGGAACGCGATTACCGGGAGGGACCCTGCAACGGAAGTCGAAACTCAAATTTCCATGTCTTTCTGGAGCATTCCGTCCTCTTCTGAGTTAAAAGGGACACCTATTTAAAACCCTAATCTAGTGTTTTTGAAAATTTCATTCTGATCAATAAAACAACTAATAATGAGTTTGAATGTTATATCCTTACTTGTTTAGAGGAGATATGATTAATTTATTTTGATCATTAACAATTTGACCTATGACCTCTTATTGTGACCTTAATCATTGTTGGAGCCCAGAATGTCAAAGTAGTCAAATCTTGGTTGAAATTTCAGAAGTTCTGTTACTGTCCCATGACCTGTAACAGTAACCTTGACCTTTCGGAAGTTCTGTTACTGTCCCATGACCTGTAACAGTAACCTTGAATTTTCAGAAGTTCTGTTACTGTCCCATGACCTGTACCAGTAACCTTGACCTTTCAGAAGTTCTGTTACTGTCCCAAGACCTGTAACAGTAACCTTGACCATTCAGAAGTTCTGTTACTTTCCAATGACCGGCAACAGTAACCTTGACTTTTCAGAAGTTCTGTTACTGTCCCAAGACCTGTAACAGTAACCTTGACCTTTCAGAAGTTCTGTTACTGTCCCATGACCTGTATTAGTAACCTTGACCTTTGATTCTGGGTCATGAAGGCTGTGTGAAACAACCATCTTATATAAATACTTCCTTGACTATTAATTATAATTCTGACTTGAACTTCAGAGAAATTATAAAGTTCAAGAAATGAGTGCTACATGTATCAGTACATGTACACGTACAGCTAATGAAAATTTCATCTACACTGCTAAGGTTGCAATTCCCATCCAAGGTAGACACAATGGACGAAACTTGACATTGATTGTTAAGTCAATGATAGAGATGTTGACATTTTTCTGGCCGAAGTCCAATCAAAAGAAGATGGATGATAATAACAGGGTTGTCAAACATAGATAGATGATAATAACAGGGTTGTCAAACTTAGATAGATGATGATAACAGGGTTGTCAAACATAGATAGATGATGATAACAGGGTTGTCAAACTTAGATAGATGATGATAACAGGGTTGTCAAACATAGATAGATGATGATAACAGGGTTGTCAAACATAGATAGATGATGATAAAA
The DNA here is from genome assembly GCF_002113885.1 of Mizuhopecten yessoensis. NCBI lineage: Eukaryota > Metazoa > Mollusca > Bivalvia > Pectinida > Pectinidae > Mizuhopecten > Mizuhopecten yessoensis. The sequence continues at coordinate 213,377 of NW_018403438.1, read as the reverse complement.
GGGTTGTCAAACATAGATAGATGATGATAACAGGGTTGTTGAACATAGATAGATAGCATGTTATGTTACTTTTGAAAAAGAGAAACACAAATAGGATGTTTCTCTCAAAAAGGGTAATCATCATTATCAAATACAATTTTGTTTAATAGGGCTTCATTAAAACTATCATAATGTAACTACCTGGTTATAATTTTAAACTACCTGGCTATAATCATGTAACTGTTGTGTTATAATTTAGTTATACTTATGTAACTACCTGGCTAAAAAGGTTACTATGTATATACCTGGTTATACTTATGTAACTACTTGGCTAAAAAGGTTACTATGTATATACCTGGTTATACTTATGTAACTACTTGGCTAAAAAGGTTACTATGTATATACCTGGTTATACTTATGTAACTACTTGGCTAAAAAGGTTACTATGTATATACCTGGTTATACTTATGTAACTACTTGGCTAAGAAGGTTACTATGTATACCTGGTTATAATTCAGTAAGTCTCAAGTGTAAGGCAATATATCATACAGCAAGATAAATACAAGTCAATGGAAAGGTATAAAAGTTTGTAATAAACTCTACACACAACATTTTCTACACTATTGCATAAACTTTAAACTTCCTTGAGTATTGTTTCCCTTTGAACCCAATACGCCCTAAAACGGTTTGCCTTTGATGAGAATATTAAGCTTGTGCCAGTACCCGTCAGGCTGCTGTTTGTTAGACAGGTTCGGGTTTACCGCCTGGTTCGGGTTTGTCGGCTGGTTAGGGTTTGAGGGATTCTGTAGCTGGGAAGACCTTGCCCCTGGCTGTTGTGGATGCTGAGGATGCTGTTGATGAGGCTGGGGTTGTGAGTGTGGGGTCTGTTGCTGCTGAGAAGGAGGCTGACCCCCCTGGGGCCGAGGCTGGCCCTGCCCTTGGGGCTGTGGGGGCCGGGTAGGGGGCTGAGTTGGGGCAGGCACATCCTGCTTACTGCCATTCATTGTAGCATAGTGCATGACAGCACCGGAGCTAAATGTCCGACTGGAAAAGATGTGGACAAAAAGTGTAAGTGTTAGATACTACCAAAAAACTGATACACATTCAAAATTTAATATTTTAAATTTTAAATAATTGAATAAGATTAGTTATTCTATTTTTAAATTTGAATTCATGTAATAATTATCAGTAAAATACACTTGCCTTTTACCTGTTAAGTTAACTACAGAACCACACATGTACATGATATATTTACACAGCTTTTGTTTATCACCAGTTTGATTCAGTATGGTATTCAAAATTTCATATTTTGATATTTCAATCAATATATTAATAGAGTTTTAAAAAAGTGATTTAGATGAAAATTCAAATTGTAAAAAATATCATATTAATATGCGTAATTTATATACAGTGTGCTGCTACAGATATATAAGAAATGCTGGTTGTTGTACCATATGAAAGAATTTTTTGATGCAAAAATAAATTTTAATATAAATATGAAGAAAGATAGTGCATACTTATACATTGTATATATATATATATATATATATATGTATCTACTTTATACATAGAAAGTACATGGCATTCCAATGTCCAGCAACAAGAACTATAGACATGTTCAGATTACAATGTATTAAACATGATTTGACACACATTATCAATGTTGTCTGCTTTGTAAGTATTCAAAACAATGGGGCCTGTATTGCTCACCCGAGAAACTTAATGGGAATTAGCTGAAATGTAGGTTAGGTTAATATTATATTGAATAAACTTGATAGCCCATTCTTCCAGCAGGCTACAGACCAAACAAGGACCCCTATGTCCTTGAAAATAAATGAGAGTAATTTATTTTAACAACTTCCCAGCTGGATACAGACTAAATATCTTGACTCTAGCTAGGCCACCTGGTTTATTACAAAGGTTTGTGTGACTTATTTGAACAATGTTTACAGATTTTAAGTTTAGCAAGCTTTGGGCCACATACCTTTATACACTATGCCTTGCCTTAAACATGCTTGGCCAATGCAGTGGGTTTTTTTTGCTTGATTGAAGATTAAATATGTTTGGCCACTGCAGTGTGAATCAAGGTAACATATTTTAGCATCTTTGAATTCAGCTGCAGTTCCAATTATTTGACTCTTGGCATCAAGGCTTGACAGAAGAAGACATCTAAACTTTTAACACAATTGACCCTGTGGTTTTGAATATAGGTCAAGGTCATTTATTTGAACAAAATTGATAGCAAGTTATCCAATCAAGCCAGACAGAGCAAATCATCATATGACCCTACCACAACTATTGGCCCAATGGTTAACTAAAAGAGGCTGTTAAGATACTTTGATACTTTTGAACTTTTAAAAAAATTGTACATTATGATGTCCATTCCCCCAGCAAGCTAGATGACAAATATCACGACTCTTGACCTGACAGGTCTTTAAGGATGTTGTTTTTTTAGCTCATGATGGACAGACAGATGGACAATTGGTGAATATATTCTCCAGGTGAAAGTTGTTTACCCATGCATTGATGTTTTTTTAGAAAATTACAAGCATTTTGTTAATTAAGTATATGTATTATATCATATGAACTACTCCCTTCCTGGTATAAAATTACATCCCTTTATTCATTAATGACTAAGGATTAACAGCTATTATACCATCTTGTGTATAATTTCCAATATATTAGCAATTAATCAACAAAATCCAAATGCCTCTTTGTTATATGTATTTTACAGCCCTTTAGAATGTTAAGCTTGCGTGGATAGAACTTTGACACAAGCCGCATAAATGTAGCATACAGTCTTAGCCCAATCACTATCATTAAACATTTGTTAACCCTTTCACCACTGTATACCATAATGGACTCATCCAGATCAAAGCATCATAGGTAGAGTCTACTAAAGTTACATAGGGGTTAAAGGGTTATTTCCATGCATAAAATATACTTGAAAGTTAGTGTTCAAAAATACTTGAGGATAGAAAAAGAAAATGAAAATATTACCCCATTCTAATATGTAGATTATAACGATAGATATGGTTTAAAAACCTTGTCTTATTGATACTGAAATGAATATGGTATACAAACTCTAAAATATAGGTCACAATGACCTATTTTTGACACAGAACCATACAATTTATGGCATTTGGCAGAGCCCTAATCCTAGGCTATGGATTTAGGTCACAGTGACCATATTATAACAGTTAATATTTATTAACATATACACATAAAGAGTTAAAGGTTTAAGATATGGATCAGGTGTAATAATAGTACTGTACTTATTGGCATTTGTATATCTATACAGATGTAGGTCACACTGATCTAATTATAGCAATGACATATCTGTAACCATTAACCTATTATTAAAATTAAAGTAAGATAAAATCTGTGATTCTCAAAAAACTGTATTATAAGTTTTATTTTACTGTGAAGATAAAAATGGCTTGTTGGAAAGGGCAAGCCTTGTACAGTGATAAAGAAGAGGTGCTAGAGTGAAACTCTTTGTTATTTTTTTAATCAAAAGAAAATGTCAGTTTGTACCATTAACAAACCAAACACAAATAAATCCTGTTTTAATATCCGAACAATATAACATTGCAAATTAAGTGTTGATACAAAGAGTGGATATCTATTGTTCCATTGATCCTTTTAACTTGTAAGTGTTATTAGGAAAAACAACATGAGGCCCAGAGGGCCTGTATCGCTCACCTGAATGTGTTTTAAAAATAATTGGTAGGTAGTTAAAATACAGCACTCAATGGTAGGTGCTGTTATAAGAACATATGAAATTTCAGAAAGATCCATCCAGTACTTGAGATATAGCGAGAACAAACTTCAAACAGAGCCCACCCCTATGCCCCTAGGGAGGTCATACCCACTGTTTATACAAAATTAAGTCCCCTTGACCCAAGGATGCTCCAGACTAAATAAGGATAAAATCCCTTAATCCCAATGGTCGAAGAAGCATTTTAAAGGTTTTACCTCTATTTCTCTTATTGGGTCCCGCCCTTCTGCCCCCTGGGAGACCACACCCACTGCTTATACAAAATTGAGTCTCCTTGGCCCAAATATGCTCCAGACTAAATTAGGATAAAATCTCTTAATCCCTATGGTAGAAGAAGGATTTTAAAGGTTTTACCTCTAATTCCCCTATTGGGCCCCGCCTCTCTGCTTCCAGGGGGGGTTAGACACACCGTTTATACAAAATTGGTTCCCCTTCACCCAAGAATACTTGATACCAAATTTGGACAAAATCCTGTCATTTGTACAGAAGAATAAGGTTTTTGAAGAACTTGATATGTTTTCCCTAATGGGCCCCGCCAATTTGCCCCCAGGGGGGCCACACTCACTGTTTATATAAAATTGAGTCCCTTTTTGCCCAAGATCATCAAGACGAAATTGGGAAGAAATCCCTTCATCCCTATGGTGGAAGAAGGATTTTAAAAGTTTTACCTCTATTTCCCCTATTGGGCACGCCCCTCAGGTCCAAGGGGTGCCACACCCACCATTTATACAAAATTTGTTCCCCTTTACCCAAGGATACTCAACACAAAATATGGACCAAATCCTTTAATTTCGACAGAATGAGAAGGATTTTAAAGAATAATTTTCTATGTTTCCCCTATTGGGCCCACCTCTAAGGCCCCTGGGGGGCCAGACCGTCGGTTTATATAAAATTGGTTCCTTTTCACCCAAGGATGCTTCAGACCAAATATGGAACAAATCCTTTCATTCCTACAGAAGAACAAGGATTTTAAAGAATTTGCTATATTTCTCCTCTTTGGCCCCGCCCCTCAGCCCCCAGGGGGGGCCACACCCACCATTTATACAAAATTTGTTCCCCTTCCCCCAAGATGCTTCTGACCAAATTTGGTCAAAATCTACAGGGCCGTTCAGGACAAGTAGCGTTTTAAAGGAAAAGTTGACGGACGGACAGACGGACAATGAACGACGGACGCTGCGCCATGGCATAAGCTCACTTGCCCTTCGGGCAGGTGAGCTAAAAACAGATTTGCTTAAGTTTTCAGTTTTAAAAGATCTAACAATAAATGAATGTAAACAGTTTTTGATTCAAGACAGCTTTTCAACCTGTTAACATGAGAATATGAATAGAATATTATGATCTTTGTGTTATCTTATTTAAGATATTACGCTAGCGCAGACTTTCATTGATGAATGTGGTCACCGTGACAGTTTTTCCAGAGTGTTTCCAGCCAAGAAGAGAATCTTGAAGTCCCCGGTCATCGACAGATGTAGACAAACAGCACACATCATGCCGGTTATCGACAGATGTAGACAAACAGCACACATCATGCCGGTCATCGCCAGATGTACACAAACAGCACACATCATGCCGGTCATCGACAGATGTACACAAACAGCACACATCATGCACTAGTGTTTGCACAGCAACTTGGCAACACGCCAAAAAATCCAAAAAACTTTTAAAGAATAGAAAAGAAAAAAAAAATCAAGAAGAGAAAAAGCAACATTTGGAAGAAAAAAAAGAGAGATCTGGTCTGATGTAGCCTTGCCCCACAACAGATCGGCCACTTGCCTAATGGAAGCGACCGGTTTAAGGCAGTGCTGCATTTTAGCCATAACAAGGTCAGCAACTTGGCGTCTGTCTTCCTCCTGGCTCTCTCCCAGTAATGTCATAGAGGAATCATTCACCTGTAACATTTAACGGTGGAATCATTCACCTGTATCATTTAATGGTGGAATCATTCACCTGTAACATATAATGGTGGACTCATTCACCTGTATCATTTAATGGTGGGTAGAATCATTCACATGTATCATAAAATGGTGAAATCATTCACTTGTATCATTTAATGGTGGAATTATTCACCTGTTTCATATAACTGTGGAATCAATCACCTGTATCATTTAATGATGGAATGATTCACCTGTATCATTTAATGGTGGAATCATTCACCTGTATCATATAATGGTGGAATCATTCACCTGTACCATTTAATGATGGAATCATTCACCTGTATCATTTAATTGTGGATTCATTCACCTGTATCATATAATGGTGGAATCATTCACCTGTATCAATTAATGGTGGAATCATTCACCTGTATCATTTAATGGTGGAATCATTCACCTGTATCATTTAATGGTGGAATCATTCACCTGTATCATTTAATGGTGGACTCATTCACCTGTATCATTTAATGATGGAATCATTCACCTGTATCTTATAATGGTGGAATCATTCACCTGTATCATTTAATGGTGGAATCATTCACCTGTATCATATAATGGTGGAATCATTCACCTGTATCAGTTAATGGTGGAATCATTCACCTGTATCATTTAATGGTGGAATCAATCAACTGTAACATGAAATGGTGGAATCATTCACATGTAACATTTAAAGGTGGAATCATTCACCTGTATCATTTAATGGTGGAATCATTCACCTGTATCATTTAACGATTGAATCATTCACCTGTATCGTTTAATGGTGGAATCATTCACCTGTATCATATAATGATGGAATCATTCACCTGTATCATTTAATGGTGGAATCATTCACCTGTAACATTTAATGTGGAATCGTTCACTGGTAAAACCTATAGCTCTCCAGGGGGTTTTGCACCAATTTAAACATCCTGAGGATGGAATTTCCTTAACTTCACCATTGGTCCTTACCTACACCATTGGTCCTTACCTACACCATTGGCCCTTACCTACACGATTGGTACTTACCTACACCATTGGAACTTACCTACACCATTGGCACTTACCTACACCATTGGTCTCTGCCTACACCATTGGTACTTACATACACCATTGGTACTTACCTCCACCATTGGTACTTCCCTACGCCATTGGTACTTACCTACACCAATGGAACTTACCTACACCATTGGCACTTACCTACACCATTGGTCCTTATCTACACCATTGGTCTCTACCTACACCATTGGTCCTTCCCTCTACCATTGGTCCTTACCTACCCCATTGGTCCTTACCTACACCAATGGAACTTACCTACACCATTGGCACTTACCTACACCATTGGTCTCTACCTACACCATTGGTACTTAACTACACCATTGGTCTCTACCTACACCATTGGTCCTTACCTTCAGCATTGGTACTTACCTACACCAGTGGTACTTAATTACCTACACCATTGGTCCTTCCCTATACCATTGGTACTTACCTATACCATTGGTCCTGACCTACACCATTGGTCTCTGCCTACACCATTGGTACTTAACTACACCATTGGTCTCTACCTACACCATTGGTACTCAATTACCTACACCATTGGTCCCTACCTACACCATTGGTACTCAATTACCTACACCATTGGTAATTACCTACACCATTGGTCCCTACCTACACCATTGGTACTTCCCTACGCCATTGGTACTTACCTACACCAGTGGTACTTAATTACCTACACCATTTCATTCACCTGTATCATTTAATGGTGGAATCATTCACCTTTCCCATATAATGTGGAATCGTTCACTGGTAAAACCTATAGCTCTCCAGGGGGTTTTGCACCAATTTAACCATCCTGAGCATGAAATTTCCTTAACTTCACCATTGGTCCTTACCTAAACCATTGGTCCTTACCTACACCATTGGCCCTTACCTACACGATTGGTACTTACCTACACCATTGGCACTTACCTACACCATTGGTCTCTACCTACACCATTGGTACTTGCCTACACCATTGGTACTTACATACACCATTGGTACTTACCTATACCATTGGTCTCTACCTACACCATTGGTACTCAATTACCTACACCATTGGTCCTTCCCTATACCATTGGTACTTACCTATACCATTGGTCCTTACCTATACCATTGGTACTTACCTATACCATTGGTCCTGACCTACACCATTGGTCTCTACCTACACCATTGGTACTTAGTTACCTACACCATTGGTACTTACCTACACCATTGGTACTTACCTACACCATTGGTGCTTACCTACACCATTGGTACTTACCTACACCATTGGTACTTAATTACCTACACCATTGGTACTTACCTACACCATTGGTCTCTACCTACACCATTGGTACTTACCTACACCATTGGTACTTACCTACACCATTGGTACTTACCTACACCATTGGTACTTACCTAC
>NW_018403438.1:160352-200229 GCF_002113885.1 Mizuhopecten yessoensis | reverse complement strand
GGTTTAACAGTGGACTGATGTTAGTCAGGTTTAACAGTGGACTGATGTTAGTCGGGTTTAACAGTGGACTGATGTTAGTCAGGTTTAACAGTGGACTGATGTTAGTTGGGTTTAACAGTGGACTGATGTTAGTCGGGTTCAACAGTGAACTGATGTTAGTCGGGTTCAACAGTGAACTGATGTGTTGGTTTAACAGTGGACTGATGTTAGTCGGGTTCAACAGTGGACTGATGTTAGTCAGGTTTAACAGTGGACTGATTTGTTGGTTTAACAGTGGACTGATGTTAGTCAGGTTTAACAGTGGACTGATGTTAGTCGGGTTTAACAGTGGACTGACTGCCACACTAGAGATGTTCCTAACAACTTATGTCTATCATCCCGTGTGATAATTAATCCCTTTATACAGTCACCTTATGAATTAACTGTCCTGTGAAGCACTTTTACACACCAGCCAAGTTCAGCCACTAGGGTATGCATGCAACCTTTCACAATTTCGATGTCTATTTAAGAAGTTTTGATAACAGAAAGGAATGTTGTTTCTAAGTGAACCTGAAATGTTTCAGAATTACACAAGGTTATAACTCTTTGACAACCAATCAAACAATAACACTTTCTCATTTGGCTCTCTGTCTGTTTGTACTGTTATAAGATATGATGATAATGATTTTCCAATCTCAGAACCTACATTTTTGTCCTCATTAAGAAGGATATCCGGTGGTGTGTAAATATTCCCGTTATGTTTTGATAGGATAACAATTTGACCAGAGGAATCTTGGACAAAGCCAGTTCCTGGATTGTGGTCCTTGGTTACCCACAGAAATGATAAGCACATCATTTCCTTTAATGTATTACGCAGGAATTTCAATGAATTTAAACACGAAATTTGTTTCTTACAACGAAACAAGACACCTTGTCTACAACATGACTCTTTGAAAAATGTTCTTTAATTGCTAAAAGATATGAAGCTGTTGGCTCTGACCTTTCAGCTTCTGTGAAAAGATATGAGGATGTGTATTTATCTATGAATTAAGACTAATTGATGCTTCAAATATTCAAATCCTAACCCTATCAAAACTGTTGTTTTATGGTAATTTAAGAAATCTTTTCTACTGATTTACAATCATATAAAGTACTGACTAAGCAAAGAAAACTGGAGGTATATGGAATGTCATGGAAGATTGATTACCAGATCAGTACATTCTATGAAGAGTTAAGTCAATCTTAGAAGTTTAATATTTGGTGTCAGTCAGGGATCCATCTTCTTTCCACTCTATTCCTGACCGTGGTCAATTGGATCGTGTGGTCTACAACAGACTCCTGACAGCCCTAGAGGACATTGTGGGGTCTACAACAGACTCCTGACAGCCCTAGAGGACATTGTGTGATCTAGAAGACTCCTGAGAGCCCTAGAGGACATTGTGTGGTCTACAACAGACTCCTGACAACCCTAGAGGACACTGTGTGGTCTACCGCAGACTCCTGACAGCCCTAGAGGACATTGTGTGATCTAGACAGACTCCTGACAGCCCTAGAGGACATTGTGTGGTCTAGACAGACTCCTGACAACCCTAGAGAACATTGTGTGGTCTAGACAGACTCCTGACAACCCTAGAGGACATTGTGTGGCCTACAACAGACTCCTGACAACCCTAGAGGACATTGTATGGTCTACAACAGAATACTGACAGCCCTAGAGGACACTGTGTGGTCTACAACAGACTACTGACAGCCCTAGAGGACACTGTGTGGTCTACAACAGATTCCTGACTGCCCTAGAGGACATTGTGTGGTCTACAACAGACTCCTGACAACCCTAGAGGACATTGTGTGGTCTACAACAGACTCCTGACAGCCCTAGAGGACACTGTGTGGTCTACAACAGACTACTGACAGACCTAGAGGACACTGTGTGGTCTACAACAGACTCCTGACAGCCCTAGCGGACATTGTGTGGTCTACAACAGACTCCTGACACCCCTAGAGGACATTGTGTGGTCTACAACAGGCTCCTGACAGCCCTAGAGGACATTGTATGGTCTACAACAGACCACTGACAGCCCTAGAGGACACTGTGTGGTCTACAACAGACTACTGACAGCCCTAGAGGACATTGTGTGGTCTAGACAGACTCCTGACAGCCCTAGAAGACATTGTGTGGTCTAGACAGACTCCTGACAACACTAGAGAACATTGTGTGGTCTAGACAGACTCCTGCCACCCCTAGAGAACATTGTGTGGTCTAGACAAACTCCTGACAACCCCAGAGGACATTGTGTGGTCTACAACAGGCTCCTGACAGCCCTAGAGGACATTGTATGGTCAACACCTGACTCCTGACAGCCCTAGAGAACATTGTGCGGTCTAGACAGACTCCTGAAAACACTAGAGAACATTGTGCGGTCTAGACAGACTCCTGAAAACACTAGAGAACATTGTGCGGTCTAGACAGACTCCTGATAACCCTAGAGGACATTGTGTGGTCTACAACAGACTCCTGACAACCCTAGAGGATATTGTGTGGTCTAGACAGACTCCTGACAACCCCAGAGAACATTGTGTGGTCTAGACAGACTCCTGACAGCCCTAGGGGACATTGGGTGGTCCACAACAGACTCCTGACACCCCTAGAGGTCACTGTGTGTTCTACAACAGACTCCAGACAACCCTAGAGGATTTTGTGTGGTCTAGACATACTCCTGACAACACTAGAGGATATTGTGTGGTATAGACAGACTCCTGATAACCCTAGAGGACATTGTATGGTCTACAAAAGACTCCTGACAGCCCTCGAGGACATTGTGTGGTCTTCGGCAGACTCCTGACAGCCCTAGGGGACATTGGGTGGTCCACAACAGACTCCTGACAGACCTAGAGGACATTTTGTGGGCTACAACAGACTCCTCACAACACTAGAGGACATTGTGTTATTTAGACAGACTCCTGATAACCCTAGAGGACATTGTTTGGTCTACAACAGACTCCTGACAGCCCTAGAGGACATTGTGTGGTCTACACCTGACTCCTGACAACCCTAGAGGACACTGTGTGGTCTACAACAGACTCCTGACAGCCCTAGAGCACATTGTGTGGTCTACACCTGACTCCTGACAACCCTAGAGGACACTGTGTGGTCTACCGCAGACTCCTGACAGCCCTAGAGGACATTGTGTGGTCTAGACAGACTCCTGACAACCCTAGAGGACATTGTGTGGTCTACAACAGACTCCTGACAACCCTAGAGGACACTGTGTGGTCTACCGCAGACTCCTGACAGCCCTAGAGGACATTTGCCTTTCCTATACAATAGCCAATGGTACTTTTTTCATCAGATTCTGACTTTATCATCTTCTTAATCATGGTACACACATATACCCAATGATACTCAACCCAATACATAATGTAACATACCATAGGGAACAGTAGCACACAACACACAAGTAATCCTGCTATGCAATAGCAGTACCGCTTCTCACAGTACTCACCTCAATAATATACTCCTTTCCATCCTTGCCTTGTACAGCCTCCACAGCGAGTACGTCTAGTCCACCGAACATCAGACTGCACTCATCCACCCATAACTTAAACCTAGAACAAAACAATTCTTCATTAAACCAAAATCATCACCACTCGTTAAAATGAATATTGGTGGCCTAGCTACCTGGGCAGGTTCAAGTACACAGATAGCTTAGTTTGTAAATTGTCTTTCTAAAATTGTTAAATATTGTTCTACAAAAACACTTCCTTACCCCATATAGTATGCAACATTATTGGAAAGAGCCTCCGGAATGACTTAATGCTTTAAACTATGAAGGCATTTGTAGTTGTGATAAATATAAATATTTTTATGAAGATTTGTTAAATTCTTCAGGAGAAATCGAAAGATATGGAGTGACTGTATCGTACATCTAACCCAGTCATGTTGACCTTTGGACTGGCCATGTTGACTTTTGGGGCGGGTCATGTTGGGGTCATGTTGACCTTTGGAAAGGCAATGTTGAACTTTTGACTGGCCATGTTGACCTTTGCACTGGGCATGTTGACCTTCGGACAGGCCATGTTGACCTTTTTACAGGCCATGTTGACCTTTGGTCTGGCCATGTTGACTTTTGAACAGGCCATGCTGACCTTTGGTTTGGCCCTGTTGACCTTTGCACTGGCCATGTTGAGTTTTTGACAGGCCATGTTGACCTTTGCACTGGTCATGTTGATTTTTGGTCTGGGTTTGGCCATGTTGACCTTTGCACTGGCCATGTTGACCTCTGCACTGGCCATGTTGACCTTTGGAGAAGGGATTTAAAATTGTACCTGATGACATAATAGATTCAATTGCTGCCTAGACATATAATGGTCATCAATATATTATTTTACTTCCTTGACATGCCATTTTGTTTATAAAAAAGATTTATTTTCATGACTGAGAGCGGTAATTTGTTACCTGTCATTCATTGCGATTTGTTCTAACATTGCTGATCCAGTGTTTGCTTTCCAATTTCCTGATATAGATTTCCTCCTGAAAAGAGCACATGTAACAAATATACAAAATATTTACATCACATGAATAAAATGTATGAATTGGTATACAATATTTTCTAAATATTTGAGATAATCAAAACAGTGTTGAAATTTTGAAATTTACACACCAAATAACCAGAAATCTGATATAAAACTAACAGGTTTTAATTACACATGTTCAGTAAATATATCTAACTAAGGTACCCTGGGGTTTGTAATAAATATGTCTTACTGAGGTAGCCTACCCTGGAGTTTGTCATACATATGTCTTACTGAGGTACCCTTGGGTTTGTTATAAAGCTGTCTTACTGAGGTACCCTGGGGTTTGTTATAAATATGTCTTACTAAGGTACCCTTGGGTTATTCATAAATTTGTCTTACTTAGGTACCCTGGGGTTTGTCATAAATATGTCTTATTAAGGTACCCTTGGGTCATTCATAAATTTGTCTTACTTAGGTACCCTGGGGTTTGTCATAAATATGTCTTACTAATTAGGTACCCTGAGGTTTGTCATAAATATGTCTTACTGAGGTTTGTCATAATTATGTCTTACCTAGGTACCCTGGGGTTTGTCATAAAGATGTCTTACTGTGGTACCCTGAGGTTTGTCATAAACATGTTTTACTTAGGTACCCAGAGGTTTGTCATAAATATGTCTTACTTCAGTACCTGAGGTTTGTCATGAATATGTCTTACTGAGGTAGTCTGTGGGGTTTGTCATAAATATGTCTTACTTTTTATCTAACTCTATGTACCCTTTGGTTTTTCATAAATTTGTCTTACTAAGGTACCCTCAGGTCATCAAAGATATGTCTTACTTAAAGTACCCTGGAGTTTGTCATACTTATTTATTACTAAGGTACACTGGGGTTCATTATAAACCTGTTTTATTGTACTTACATAATTGTATGAAGTCTATCACATTAAGCAGACTGATTTTATTACAATTCTTAGAAAACATTTTCTTACTATGAAATCAATGCTCTAAATTTAAATATATTCTTTAGTAAAATACAAGCTCACTTAATACAATAATTTTAAATTGAATGTTCATGTTATTAAAAAGTAAAGGCAAATACTTTTTTTTCTTTCGTTTTACTGAAATTGAAGTCCAGTTGTAAACTCACCTAAATAATTACCACAGCTATATCTATTGATCAGAACATATCATATCACAGACATTCTACAGAGTATTCAGATAGGGATGAAAGTGAAAAAGGAATAAAAACATCAAAGAAGATATAAATAAACACAAGAAGCTTACATGATATTGGTCACACTTCTACTCCATAAACAACACACGTAATCAGAAAAACAGCCCAAAAGAGTGGCTCACAGAAGCAAAAATAAAATCAGAATGGATAAAAATGGCTAAGTTACAGTGCCTCGATTTATTATCCGAATCTTGATGGAAACGGCCTGCTACAAAACTTTATTCCAGTTGATTGACATGTAAACTTGTGGGAGAAAATCTTATAAAAAAATAAATAAATAGATTCCTATCAACAGATTCGTCTTTCCTCTGGTAATGAAATTCGTTTCCAAAGGAGTTAGGTTTTTAGGTTCATCTGGTGTTCAGTCATAACAATAAAATAATCTACATTCAACATCAGCTGACTTTCTGCTGATGTAATGAAGTCAACTTTTGATAAACCAATTGACATGTTCTGCAGGAAAGTTTATTATCTGTATATTGATAACTAAAAGGTAATGACATATAAGTCAATGTTGCTATATATGTTTCTTCAGATATATTTCAAAGAATTTAATTTGGACGAAACTTTTACTTGAATTCTGACAATCCTGAATATTTCAAAAATTTTAATTACAGCAAAAGCTTAAACAAGAAACAATTTGGAGAATGTTTTGCGGTCTGAAAGCTGAAAATTCTGACTTTTAAAAGAAGTTGTGAAAATGTACCTGTAGTTTGAAAGTGTTAAATTTGAAATAATTTAACAATATTAGAGCATTTATCTGGTTAATGTAAAAGGGATTTCCTTTAAAAATGTTTACAATTGTCAATTTCAATAAATCTACTTCCTTTCAAAACTTGGTCATGAAATATAATTCTGCAGCACTAACGCCTATCATCATGATTTACTCCGATTTACCGTAACATAGAAGTTTCTTGAGTGTGCTAGTGTACCGTAGCAGTACAGTAATGTGTACCAAGAACTCTCCAATGTGGAGGTAATTGCGAACTCTCTAATACTGAGGAGAACATCTCTCTTCAATATCCTGTGTGCATTAACAGTCTTTATGGGAACAGGAAAACTTTGGAAATTCTTCAAATGTTTAATTTCAGATAAGATAACGTTGTCTTTAATATCCCAGGTTTTCTAACTTAGATTACGACATCAACCTAAATGTAGAACTAATTTTTCGTAAACAGGTAATCTGTAATTCAAGACCCCTGCCAATAGTCTTTTCTGTACTGTTTGGAAACGCAGAGATGATGGAGTTGAGAGTAGTTGGGTTGTGACCCTCCTATACAGACGTACTTAGCTGTACCTGTATCACTACCCCCCCCCCCCCCCCCAAATCTACACTCCCTTTGCTCCCTACCCATTTCATCTACAATTCTGATGACATTGGGAAATATCTTCCCTGTTAAGAACCAAGTACTTGCACATTTTGATTGGAAAAAAAAGGACTTTGTTTCTTGTACAAATGTTTTATAATTGCATAATTTTATCTCTTTTTGTTTTTTTCTCTAATTCTAAGGGAACCTAATGCTGAGAGCCAATGGCTGGCTGGGTGTGTTCAGAAATAGACTTGTATAATGTTGTTGAACCAGAAAGTTTAATTATACCACGTAATGGCCGCCCTTACTGTACTGAACTTGCCTAAATTGAACGACCAAATCATGAGCCAACTTACAAAGTGTGAATCATATTTACTTAATACAATAAAGTAGCCATCACACTCAAGTGTTAGGTAAAATCTTAAGCATGAACTAGATTGATATGGCGTTTACAGTTTACAGGAACTAGATTGATATGGCGTTTACAGTCTACAGGAATGACACAGCTTTGCAGGCAAATATGATAATGTGTGATGGTGTATCAGGATTATTGACCTGCTTATATTTAGCATTTTCAGAGCATTTCAACATATTAGAAATTAGAATGTGCTTATTAAATTTAGGTTAGTGATATCCAACGTAACAATTATGACAACATAATAATGATGACTTCAACTTGTTGGACATGGCATTTCAATTGTCATCAGAAGTTGGTAAGGTTATACAGTGGTACCACAAGACAGAGGTAAACATAACAGAACTAGAACACTGACAGGTCAGTAAGGGCCCCGTCTTGTGGCAATATATCCCCCATAATCATCAAGAAGCAATCTGCCCATATAGCTGAGCTTGACGTTTGATATTTGGACTTCAAAAAGAATCGCAAGGAAGCAAAATATACATTTTAGATGTACTAAGATGTTTCCTTCCACCTCCATATTTGCTGGGCTAACAGAAATGTAAATACCGGTGCAATACTCATTTGTTAGCTTTGATTTGTTTTATTTTACCTTACATACCTCCTCCATCAAGAGCCAGGGTCAAAGTCAGAGATGCACTTTGTCTTTGACCTTTGGACCCAAATGACCTTGACCATTAACCCAGTGACCCTGATCTTTGGTCAGTTGACTTATTATTTAAATCCGACCATCTTTGCTTCTTTATATCATAACAAAATGTTCATCAGGGAAAAGGTACAAATTTAACCTTCACCATTGACCCAGTGACCTTGACCTTTGATCAATTGACTCCTTGTTTAATTCTGAGCTACATTGCTTCAAAGTGTCATAGCAAAATGTTCACCAGTGAAAAGATACAAAATTTAACCTTGACCTTTGACCCATTGACCTTGAGCTTTAGTCAATTGACTCCTTGTTTAATTCTGATCAACTTTGCTTCATCATGTCATAACAAAATGTTCATCAGTGAAAAGATGCCAAATTTGAACTTGACCTTTGAATATAATGACCTTGACCTTTGACCTCTACTTCTTATCTCAGTGTGTCTCTTTGTTTAATTCCGAACAACTTTGCTACATAATGTCATAGCGAAATGTTCACCAGTGAAAAGATGTAAAATTTGACCTTGACCTTTGAGCCTAATGACCTTGACCTTTTACCATGTACATCAGTCAATAAATACCAAAGTTATCAGCCAGGAACAAATTTGTGGACAGACAGACAGACAGAGTGATTACTATAGGGCACCCGTATCTCTGATACGGGGCCCTAATGATTATCTATAAAAGGTAAGTGATAACATGTATTACTTTAGATATAAGGTAGGTTATAACATGTATTACTTTAGATATTAGGTAGGTTATAATATATATTACTTTAGATATTAGGTAAGTTATAACATATATCACCTGAGATATTAGGTAAGTTATAACATATATCACCTGAGATATTAGGTAGGTTATAACATATATTACTTAGATATTAGGTAGGTTATAACATATATTACTTTAGGTCTTAGGTAAGTTATAACACATGTTACTAAATATGCTATAATTGATTAAACAAACTGAAGTATAAGTCAAATCAATACTGGGAGCTAAGAAAAGTACCACGAGCATGATAACTCACAAGTCTGGCAACATGTTTTACTATATAAACTGTACTTATAACCTAATTGAGCATTGCCCAGTTATTTCATTGTCTTCTTCGTCAGTTTCTAGGACAGGAGATTTCACATATCCTGTTAAACCTACCTACGAGAACAATTTTATTGTAGGTGTCATTTCGCACACTTTATCTTAAAGGCATCAGATCTCACCCATCCATTTAATTTGATTAGAGTCAACAAGAGATTGAAACTACTCAGGTTTCACCTCCTATCTCTCTGTCTGTTTTACTTCTCCTGTAAAATGACATCATGCATTTTCAACCAATTCTAGAAAATTCCATTCCGCAGAAAGCTTTTTTTAAAGTGTTAAAATGTTTTGAAACTTGAAATGATTAGGTGTGAAACCACTTTCTCCTGACATTTTGGACTTATATGAAACTAAAAAGATGGGGTAAACTTAAATAACTTATTTTTTTTTCAATTTTCTTTAAGTATCAGATCAATTGATATCAGCATGTACAAGAATGTTCAACTAGAGCACAATACATAAGATGCACATAAGGCTTTTCCATGTAACCTTAATGTCTGATACATATGTACCTGATCTGGACTTGGTTCACTAGGTAGCTATATCGATTAAACTATCTGTCTTGGGTTGGGAGGGTCCTGAGTTTGTATTTGGGCCTGGCTGTGTATTTTCCCTCTCCTATCATATATTTGGCATCCAATAAAGTAGTTTGCACTGATCAATTTAAAGAAATATGCTAATAACTTCGAGAAGGGAGGTAACTCTGATCTATGAACATAAGTTGCCTAGAAGGGAGATAACTCAAAAAAAATATGGACATTAACAAAAGAGAAGGAGCTTAATTAGGTTGATGCGGTAATTACCTGGAACAAGGACATAATTAAAGCCCATCCAGAAAAAAAGAAAACACCAATGCTGACCTTGAAACTGAGGCTGAAACATGAACTTGACTTAGATTTTGGCCTCCTTAAATACAAACTCACTCGAGGTATATTCTAACACTTGATTAATATGTACAGCTGGATCATTCAGAAATGAAGTACCTTGAGTCATTATAAAGGTTTTCAATAAAGTTCCTGTGACCGTAACCTTGACACTCTTAAACATAAAATCTTTTAAGCTCATTTGATCAAAATCCATTCTAAAAATGAAATTTGTATCCTAATGATTTTTTTTTATACAAATAGTGACGATAACTTTGGTACCCTTGAGTATAAACCCATTCCCAATTTGTATATGAGTTTGCTAAACATCCGTTCATAGATATATATATGGCTGAAAGTAAAACATGAAACGATACCATTTCCCCTTACAGCCTCGCCCCATTAGTACAATGATTATATTTTGTTTATTTATCTTATTTTTCATCGTATTGTTTTCTTATCAGAAATCAAGTTACCAAAGCTATTGTCACGCCAGAAAAACAGTTCCCAGTGCGTAGTTACAGCTTTTAGCAGTGGTACTGGACTCCCAAACAATACTATCGATCGGTGACCGGTGATAGTGAAGGATGGTGTATGACATTAAGTGGAAACCCATTAAAAAGTACAAGCTAACAATTCTCGTCAAAACCAAAGTCATAAATCAGAAAACAGGAAACCACAAAGAGATCGGTTTCTTCCCAATCCATAAGCAATAAATCTTCATTTAACTCAAGTTTGACGTCTGTGGTAGCAAAACCTGTCCCCTACCTAGAACAAATCTGTTATCTTTTGAAAAATTCCAAACACTTGAAAATGTTCCGATTTAGCTAATTGAACACTTGTACATGAAATTCAACCAATTTCTGTAGGAGGTGGGAGGTTTTTGGATTGTTTGAGTTTTGAGAAAGTATTAAAATGGATCACTTTGTACCCCAGGGACCTGAAACTGTGTATTGAAGAGAAGGGTTAGAATTCTTTGCAAACAGGCAAACAAAAACCACCTTAAACATCAGCCAAGTATCAATTTCCAAATAGTTGTTTGGGTAATTGATTTTGGAAGGTATTGTTTCACTCTGCAGCGATGTAATCACTTCTGACTTTGATGAATGATAAACAAATGGGTGCTTTTTTCACGAGATGTTTTTGTTTTTCTCTTATCTTGAGATGTTGTAGGTACACCATTAACTGTCTTCACGACTCCACAAGTCAACAACAACTTGTAAAAAGATACATCAGCTTAAAATACACATAAAGTCACTTAAATCCTTACAACTAAAGTTCCTTACATGTGTGATTATACATATGGATATGGCTTTGCATTCCACTTCTTCAAGATAAAAAGGAAAGATTGGTTACTGGAGATATTTGCTAAAATTGTGATGTTTGTAAAATTCTTAAAGGAATTTTACTTTTTCTAATGTGTGTCATATAGAAAATCTAAGATTTTTTTATTTTTTTATTTAAGTCCAACCATATTTAATGAAAGACTTCTTTTAATAAAACATCTTAGATGCAAATCTTTGATAAAAGCATTTAATTTCTGATAATAATGAAAGTAATATAAAAGTAAATTATTACCTAAAATGCTTTGAATCTGAATTTGGCTCCTGTTATTTATGGCGCGACAAAATATTTTTTAAGACTTTGAATCAAATCACTGCTGTAGAGAATATTCAAATCAAATCAGGGATCTTAAACTATCTCTGATCTGTAAGAAAGTTAACAAGACGTGAATATTTTGCAGTCAGTACACCTTCGTTATCATGTTACACCACCAAGGTGAGGCTAGGAGTTTTAGTGGGTGGTCTTCCTTCAAACTCTAATAATGCCCCTCCCCCCCCCCCCCCCCCCCCCCCCTCACACACTCCATTTTTTCTGTTCACACCTCATTGTAAATTGTGTCTCCAAGTACCAAACCATTAACACCACCCAGTAGATCAAAGTTTTACAGCTTAATCATTCAAATTATCTATACTGTAAAACACATATCTTAAACCTTGCTTATAATTATAGTTCAATGAATGAGGTTACTTAAAAATCTCTTTCCGCAGGAAACTTCATTAAAGATTTCAATTTTTTCAACATGATACAACACTTGCATTGGAAAAATTAAAGAGTTTATATTTGTAGTAAGCTTATGGTGAAACAGGTTTAGCCCTGACTACTATTACCTTCAGCCTATGTCACCCCTGACTACTATTACCTTCAGCCTATTTTAGCCCTGACTACTATTACCTTNAGGTGAGATGTTAGAGAGATGTCTGTATCTACATTGTATGGTGAGATGTTAGAGAGATGTCTGTATCTACATTGTTTGGTGAGACATCTATCTACAGTGTATAGCTGGATGTTAGAGGGATGTCTGTATCTACATTGTATGGTGAGACATCTATCTACAGTGTATAGCTGGATGTTAGAGGGATGTCTGTTTCTACATTGTATGGTGAGACATNGTCACCCCTGACTACTATTACCTTCAGCCTATGTCACCCCTGACTACTATTACCTTCAGCCTATGTCACCCCTGACTACTATTACCTTCAGCCTATGTCACCCCTGACTACTATTACCTTCAGCCTATGTCACCCCTGACTACTATTACCTTCAGCCTATGTCACCCCTGACTACTATTACCTTCAGCCTATGTCACCCCTGACTACTATTACCTTCAGCCTATGTCACCCATTTAAATCACCTATACTCCCTATTAATTACCTACACCAGAGGACAAAGAGTATATAACTGTGCTGATTTAAACATAACTATATATTGTTGAATTAGGTGGGTTTTTTCATAAACAACCAAACGCTATCCCAGTAATTTTCTGAGAAACTAAATGATTGAGCAATGTTTGAATGATCTCTTAGCAGGATAATTAATTCTGCTTTATATCTAGTAGGATAGCTGCATGTATGAGGAATGTCTGTTTCTACATTGTATGGTGAGACATTTATCTACAGTGTAGCAGGATGTTAGAGGGATGTCTGTTTCTACATTGTTTGGTCAGACATCTGTCTACAGTGTATCGCTGGATGTTAGAGGGATGTCTGTTTCTACATTGTACGGTCAGACATCTGTCTACAGTGTATAGCTAGATGTTAGAGGGATGTCTGTTTCTACATTGTACGGTCAGACATCTGTCTACAGTGTATAGCTAGATGTTAGAGGGATGTCTGTTTCTACATTGTACGGTCAGACATCTGTCTACAGTGTATAGCTGGATGTTAGAGGGATGTCTGTTTCTACCTTGTATGGTGAGATGTTAGACGGATGTCTGTTTCTACATTGTTTGGTCAGACATCTGTCTACAGTGTATAGCTGGATGTTAGAGGGATGTCTGTTTATACATTGCATGGTGAGATGTTAGAGGGATATCTGTTTCTACATTGTATGGTGAGATGTTAGAGGGATGTCTGTTTCTACGTTGTATGGTGAGATGTATGAGGGATGTCTGTTTCTACATTGTATGGTGAGATGTATGAGGGATGTCTGTTTCTACATTGTATGGTGAGACATTTATCTACAGTGGATAGCTGGATGTTAGAGGGATGTCTGTTTCTACATTGAATGGATAGACATCTATCTACAGTGTATAGCAGGTTGTGTGAGATGTTAGAGGGATGTCTGTTTATACATTGTATGGTGAGATGTTAGAGGGATGTCTGTTTCTACGTTGTATGGTGAGATGTATGAGGGATGTCTGTTTCTACATTGTATGGTGAGATGTATGAGGGATGTGTGTTTCTACATTGTATGGTGAGATGTTAGAGGGATGTCTGTTTCTACATTTTATGGTGAGACATCTGTCTACAGTGTATAGCTGGATGTTAGAGGGATGTCTGTTTCTACATTGTACGGTCAGACATCTGTCTACAGTGTATAGCTAGATGTTAGAGGGATGTCTGTTTCTACATTTTATGGTGAGACATTTGTCTACAGTGTATAGCTGGATGTTAGAGGGATGTCTGTTTCTACATTGAATGGATAGACATCTATCTACAGTGTATAGCAGGTTGTTCATTTCACTTTGTAACCTATGGAAAATGGTGTTTAGGAAAGCAGCCTCTTGGCAGACATTTAGTTTATAAACCTTTTCCACATTCAAGAAGGGTGAACTTAGATATTTATGTCTGCATTGTAGACTTTTAAGTGTTCACATTTAATTTTGTACATTCATTTGACAAAAGTGCTAGGAAAATGGAAAGTAACTCTATTTAGTAACTTATTTGCTATATGACTTAATTCACATTTGAAGTAGTATTAACAAACAAGAGGTCCAGGGGCCTTAATAGCTCACCTAGTATTTTATTTTTCAATTTAAAACCTGCTGAGTACCATGTTTTCCTCTATTTCCCCTAATGGGCCCCCACCAAAGAAGGGGTCCACACACCTCAGTTTAAACAAAATTGATTCTTTTGTCCCTAATCATGCTTCAGACTGCATTTGGTTTAAATCCCTTCACTTGTATAGTAGGAGAAAATTTTTTCTCTATTTCCCCTATTGGGCCCCGCCCCTCCACCCCCAGAGGGGCCACACCCTCCTTTTATACAAATTTGAGTCTCCTTTGTCCATAGATGCTCTAGGACAAGTTTGGTCAGAATCCTTCTATTGGTTGAGAAGAAGAAGATTTTTAAAGATTTACCTATTTTCCCCCTATGTGGCCCCGCCCCTCTGCCCCTAGGGGGACTTTACCCTCCGTTTATACAAAACTGAGAACCCTTTGGCCAATGATGCTCCAGACCAAATTTGGTCAAAATCCCTTGAGCCATTCAGGACAAGAAATGGTTTAAAGGAAAAAGTTGCCGGACACCGCCTTCGGGCCAGGTGAGCTAAAAATGATCAAAATAGCAGCAGAAGCATGCCAAAATTTGATCATCGTCATTTTAAAAGAACCTGTGCAGGACATTACGCAATCTGATTAAAATCATATGTTACATGGCTTCGTTAACTTCGTACTACGCCTGAACATCTGAGTGTGCCGCGGTCAGGGTCACGTTCAGGTGACCTTTATATTTATAAATACTTATTAAATTTTGACCAATCAGAGACCCTCTTTCAAAAGGGCGCTCGGTGTTGTAACAAATATGGCAAACATTGATGAGAATGATGCGAAAGTTCTGAAGTTATTGATTGTCTGAAACCCGAACAGAAAAAGATATTCGAAGCTTTATTAGAGAAGAAAGACTGTATGGCGGTGTTGCCTATGCAATTATTACCCAATGGGTATGTTTTCCTTGGCGTCGTAGAAACGTCAGTTCCCGCCGCCATTTTTGTTTTGGAAAACTAATATGTTCGATACCCCTCGCTATTTATCTATCAGCCATGATATTCCGATTCGCTGGCAAACTTTTGCCAGCGCACCTCTGATTGGTTCATCTAAAGGTCACTTGAACGCCAACCTGACCACGGCACATTCAGATGTTCAGGCGGAGCCATGTAACATATGATTTTAATCAGATGGGGCATTACGTAAATTAGCCTTAACGGTTACCTGAGTCCTACAGTAATTATTTTGGTTGTTGAAATATGTACCAATTTGAGTAAAAAAATAGTAAGTATAATGTCAACTAAGTTTGTCAGGACCATAAGCTGATCATTCCTAGAACGAGTTTCATTTGAAACGGCCTATTAGAACTTGTTTTTTAGTTTGAAATAGTTATTTTCAAAATAATTATTTTCAAAATAGCGGCTGTAGCAGCCAAATTGGATTTCTGATCGACCCGAAAAATAACAACACTTTGTCAGGACCATAAGTTGATAATTCCTACCAAGTTTCAGTTCAATCGGCCCAGCAGAACTTGACTTTAAGTTGGAAATTGTTTTTTCAAAATGGCGGCCGTGGTGGCCATATTGGATTTCTGATCGACCCAAAACAGAACAACACTTTGTCAGGACCATGAGTCAATCATTCCTATTAAGTTTCAGTTCAATCGGCCCAGTAGAACTAAACTTAAAGTTTGAAATAGTTTTTCAAAATGGCGGCCATGTCGGCCATATTGGATTTCTGATCGACGCGAAAAATAACAACACTTTGTCAGGACCATGAGTCAATCATTCCTTCAAAGATTCAGTTCAATCGGCCCAGCAGAACTTGACTTTAAGTTTGAAATAAATTTTCAAAATAGCTAAGGCTCATCAGGTGACCTAAAAATCAAATTGAATTCGTTTTTATTTGATACCTTTGACATGTTTCACACACCCTGACCGTGGTATGAACAGGAACTTAGTAACTTTTGCTATGTACGAAAAGAAGAAATGACAGTTTTATCCTGCTGATAAGAACAAGAGTGAAGATAAGCGGCATGGTATTTTTAAAGTTGTTTTATCATGTTTTCAAACAAATCTTTGATATTATAGACTTACATGTAAGTCAGAGGTATAAACAAACACAAAAATAAGCAACATATTTAAACAATTTACAATCTTCCCTTTAACAGCTACTCAAGTCACAAAGCTGGTTTCGCAAATAAAAAAATTGCAAAAAATTCAATTCCAAATTCACAATTTCTTGTGTGAAACAGCGGCTGAAATGTTCATTTAAAATAATTTTAAAATAATTTTAAAATACACGAATCCAAACATTTGTAAAAGATGCATTTTAAATTGAAAAATACTTTTAATATTCTAGATGTTACAAAATCATACCTGAGCTAATAAATATAATTCACAAAAACAATTAACTACATTTTCCCATCAAACACCATGTATAAACCATATCATTAAGAAATCAGTGTCAATTTCCAATGAAACATATATTTCACACAAGAGATTTACATACAGCGGTCATTGTAATTCTAATATTTAATCTAGGGGGGCCTGAAGCCTTAAGTCTGGATTTCATTTTCTTCAAAGTTTTTGGAAATAAGGATTTTCTTAGGTGAATACAATGTGATAATGCTACCGATGAGGAGAGATAGGCAAGGTAGCCAGTGTATATAGCCATTATACCTCACACATTACAACATACAGGTACAGCACAACACATGTAAACACGAAAAACAAATAAAAACAATATCAAAAATCTCAGAAATTAACTTGTATACATTTTTGTTTGACAATCAAAAATTACAATATTTTAATGAATATAATGAAAAAAATAAAAATTGAAATCTACCTTTTCACATGATCATAGACTACCGTGAAGTAGCATTTCAAAATATTGTAAAATGGTAAATTAAAAAAAATAAGAAATACAAAAAAAGTAAAACCCAAATTAAGGAAAAATTTAAATATAAAGCCATACAATAAACTGCCAAAAAAAGTGAAAATAAATAGTAAAGAAATGCAAAACCACAGCCATGAAAAACAAACAATTAAATGGGAACAGAAACTCGACTTACATGTAAGCCTTGTAATTATTGCCTATCTTCTGAATATGTATGTCGTAGATTGTGTCGATGTACGATTCTGTGGTTGTGTAACAGTTGCTCACTGCTACCACCCCAGCCATGTCTTGGAAGTCATAGTGATTGGATATCCTAACCTGTGACAAGTAAGGTCAGAGGGTCAGCCCAGGGAAAATCAATGTCAAGGACACTAGACAAAGGTCAATGGGTCAAGGTTAAACCCTGATCCATGATGGAAACCAATGTCAAGGACATTAGATAAAGGTCAAACCATGACTAACATAAAACCGTAACCAAGGTTGACATGCTGTCATGGTAACACCATTACCAAGGTTGACATGTTGTCATGGTAACACCATTACCAAGCTTAAGGTTGACATGTTGTCATGGTAACACCATTACCAAGGTTCAGCCATTTTCAAAACCAAATCATGAGAAATATCAGCTTCTGAAATAAGCAAATCAAACTATGCTACTGGATCATGGAAACAGAGTCTGCAGTTGATGAAACATTTAAAAAATTATGCTAAAAAATCCAAGTTCATCACTTTATTAAGAACTTCAATTCTACCACATTTTGTTGTAAGAGGTTGGTTTGTTTCCTTTGTGTGTTTTTTTAAAAGATTCTGTTTAAACACATGATCCAGCTTTTGCTAAAGGCCTACACATTGACATTTTAATGCAGTCTAGTCTAATTACACCTGAAGCTTCTACAACCAAAATAAACAGACTTTTTAATCAAGAAACCAATGTTTAGTTGTAATTAGCATACATTTTATAGCCAAATAGTGTAAACATCTTGACTAAATGAAATTCCAAACAGAACTGCAGATTTATAACATCTCTGTAGAGAGTTTACTATGTTCTGATGGTTTTCTAATGTCCAAAAATGATATCAGGAAAAATCAGAGCCTGGTACTCTCCTTTTAAATGGAATATACATGGGGAATTGTTCTCTTCTATTAAAAGACTATATTTTAGAACTGAATTTCTTGATTAATCATTTATTTTGGTAAAGGGCAATCACATGTTAGGATAAACAACGACTATACAATCTCCCTTGACTGACCACCAGCATGTTAATATAGTTTTTAAATGATACACTTTCCAAGGGGAGACCACTGAAGGCATGTCAAACATTAACAGGACACAAACGATTCTATACATACTCAATGTCTTAACAGCAATTAAAAAAACATCTGATGCAACTATGCATTTTACTGCACATGCTCATAACTGCACATAAAAATATAAGCACCTGTCATTGGCCTTGCTTTGCCAGCGTACGAGAAGCGGAGGCAATTATGTTATCTTTAAACAGATGATAGAGTGTAAAGGCAACTGATTAAGTAACAGATACAAACAGTTACCTCCCTTCTGTTTAAAGGGGAATTACTCTTGGTATGAAACACCATTTTTTGTTGTTAAGCTTACAGATCTTTCTTCAAACTTGTCCGCTTTAAACAAGTCAGAATCAACATCTGTAGCTGGAATTAGGGCTAGATATTTACTCTGAGGTCAAATAACCTAGCAATGTAAAATATAATCAATAACTGAAGAAGTTGGGTTAACTCGTTACCTGTTTACTCTAAAAGTCACCTAGCACTGTTGTAATGAACACATGGAACTTCTGACTTGTTTTCTGAATGCTAAACCTTAATTATTCTTTACGATCTACTTTTCTAGTCTGTACTCCGCATTCTTTCCCACCAGTTTTCTCTGTGCACTTAACACAGGAATGAGAAATAGAAGTTATTTATAAACAAGATAAACGGTTCAAAGTTGGCAGGCACTGTTGTTTAGAGCGGCACTGGGAAACTCTTGAAAACAATACAAGTTATTGACATTGACTTAGGTACAGCAGCTGTTATAAAATACTGCCTACATAGGGCAAATTATCTATGTAAATACACTTTAGTTAGAATTTCTAGTACATGTACATCACAAAAGTAATCAACTAAAAATCTTTTTGACTACTACGAAAAAAATGAAAAAACGTTAGATTAAGACTGGGAAATTCGGGATTCTGAAAAAGGACTAATTTTTCAAATATGCATGATGACTGTAACTTCAACCTAGAGATACTGCTCTAACACAAACTAACACTGGGGATATTGCTCTAACACAAACTAACCCTGGGGATACTGCTCTAACACAAACTAACCCTGGTATACTGTTCTAACACAAACTAACCTTGGGAATACTGCTCTAACACAAACTAACCCTGGGTATACTGCTCTGACACAAACTAACCCTGGGGATACTGCTCTAACACAAACTAACCCTGGGGGTACTGCTCTAACACAAACATACCCTGGGGATACTGCTCTAACACAAACTTACCCTGGGGATACTGTGCTAACACAAACATACCCTGGGGATACTGCTCTAACACAAACATACCCTGGGGATACTGCTCTAACACAAACATACCCTGGGGATACTGCCATAACACAAACTAACCCTAGGGATACTGCTCTAACACAAACATACCCTGGGGGTACTGCTCTAACACAAACTAACCCTGGGAATACTGCTCTAAAACAAACTAACCCTGGGGATACTGCTTTAACACAAACAAACCCTGAAGATACTGCTCTAACACAAACAAACCCTGGGGATACTGCTCTAACACAAACAAACCCTGAAGATACTGCTCTAACACAAACTAACCCTGGGGATACTGCTCTACCTCAAACAATCCCTGGGGATACTGCTCTAACACAAACTAACCGTGGGGATACTGCTCTAACACAAACTTACCCTGGGGATACTGCTCTAACACAAACTTACCCTGGGGATACTGCTCTAACACAAACAAACCCTGGGAATACTGCTCTAACACAAACAAACCCTGGGGATACTGCTCTAACACAAACAAACCCTGAAGATACTGCTATAACACAAACTAACCCTGGGGATACTGCTCTACCTCAAACAATCCCTGGGGATACTGCTCTAACACAAACTAACCCTTGGAATACTGCTCTAAAACAAACTAACCCTGGGGATACTGCTCTAACATAAACTAACCCTGGGGATACTGCTCTAACACAACCTTACCCTGGGGATACTGCTCTAACACAAACCTACCCTGAGTATACTGCTCTAACACAAACTAACCCTGGGTATACTGCTCAAACACAAACTAACCCTGGGGATACTGCTCTAAAACAAACAAACCCTGGGGATACTGCTCTAACACAAACAAACCCTGAAGATACTGCTATAACACAAACTAACCCTGGGGATACTGCTCTACCTCAAACAATCCCTGGGGATACTGCTCTAACACAAACTAACCCTTGGAATACTGCTCTAAAACAAACTAACCCTGGGGATACTGCTTTAACACAAACAAACCCTGAAGATACTGCTCTAACATAAACTAACCCTGGGGATACTGCTCTAACACAACCTTACCCTGGGGATACTGCTCTAACACAAACTAACCCTGAAGATACTGCTCTAACACAAACATACCCTGGGGATACTGCTATAACACAAACTAACCCTGGGGATACTGCTGTAACATAAACATACCCTGGGGATACTGCTCTCACACAAACTAACCCTGAAGATACTGCTCTAACACAAACATACCCTGGGGATACTGCTATAACACAAACTAACCCTGGGGATACTGCTATAACACAAACTAACCCTGGGGATACTGCTCTAACACAAACATACCCTGGGGATACTGCTATAACACAAACTAACCCTGGGGATACTGCTCTAACACAAACAAACCCTGGGGGTACTGCTCTAACACAAACTAACCCTGGGAATACTGCTCTAACACAAACTAACCCTGGGGATACTGCTCTAACATAAACTAACCCTGGGGATACTGCTCTAACACAAACAAACCCTGAAGATACTGCTCTAACACAAACTAACCCTTGGGATACCGCTATAACACAAACTAACCCTGGGGATACTGCTCTAACACAAACTTACCCTGGGGATACTGCTCTAACACAAACTAACCCTGGGGATACTGCTCTAACACAAACTAACCCTGGGGATACTGCTCTAACACAAACTAACCCTGGGGATACTGCTCTAACACAAACTAACCCTGGGGATACTGCTCTAACACAAACTAACCCTGGGGATACTGCTCTAACACAAACTAACCCTGGGGATACTGCTCTAACACAAACTAACCCTGGGGATACTGCTCTAACACAAACTAACCCTGGGGATACTGCTCTAACACAAACTAACCCTGGGGATACTGCTCTAACACAAACTAACCCTGGGGATACTGCTCTAACACAAACTAACCCTGGGGATACTGCTCTAACACAAACTAACCCTGGGGATACTGCTCTAACACAAACTAACCCTGGGGATACTGCTCTAACACAAACTAACCCTGGGGATACTGCTCTAACACAAACTAACCCTGGGGATACTGCTCTAACACAAACTAACCCTGGGGATACTGCTCTAACACAAACTAACCCTGGGGATACTGCTCTAACACAAACTAACCCTGGGGATACTGCTCTAACACAAACTAACCCTGGGGATACTGCTCTAACACAAACTAACCCTGGGGATACTGCTCTAACACAAACTAACCCTGGGGATACTGCTCTAACACAAACTAACCCTGGGGATACTGCTCTAACACAAACTAACCCTGGGGATACTGCTCTAACACAAACTAACCCTGGGGATACTGCTCTAACACAAACTAACCCTGGGGATACTGCTCTAACACAAACTAACCCTGGGGATACTGCTCTAACACAAACTAACCCTGGGGATACTGCTCTAACACAAACTAACCCTGGGGATACTGCTCTAACACAAACTAACCCTGGGGATACTGCTCTAACACAAACTAACCCTGGGGATACTGCTCTAACACAAACTAACCCTGGGGATACTGCTCTAACACAAACTAACCCTGGGGATACTGCTCTAACACAAACTAACCCTGGGGATACTGCTCTAACACAAACTAACCCTGGGGATACTGCTCTAACACAAACTAACCCTGGGGATACTGCTCTAACACAAACTAACCCTGGGGATACTGCTCTAACACAAACTAACCCTGGGGATACTGCTCTAACACAAACTAACCCTGGGGATACTGCTCTAACACAAACTAACCCTGGGGATACTGCTCTAACACAAACTAACCCTGGGGATACTGCTCTAACACAAACTAACCCTGGGGATACTGCTCTAACACAAACTAACCCTGGGGATACTGCTCTAACACAAACTAACCCTGGGGATACTGCTCTAACACAAACTAACCCTGGGGATACTGCTCTAACACAAACTAACCCTGGGGATACTGCTCTAACACAAACTAACCCTGGGGATACTGCTCTAACACAAACTAACCCTGGGGATACTGCTCTAACACAAACTAACCCTGGGGATACTGCTCTAACACAAACTAACCCTGGGGATACTGCTCTAACACAAACTAACCCTGGGGATACTGCTCTAACACAAACTAACCCTGGGGATACTGCTCTAACACAAACTAACCCTGGGGATACTGCTCTAACACAAACTAACCCTGGGGATACTGCTCTAACACAAACTAACCCTGGGGATACTGCTCTAACACAAACTAACCCTGGGGATACTGCTCTAACACAAACTAACCCTGGGGATACTGCTCTAACACAAACTAACCCTGGGGATACTGCTCTAACACAAACTAACCCTGGGGATACTGCTCTAACACAAACTAACCCTGGGGATACTGCTCTAACACAAACTAACCCTGGGGATACTGCTCTAACACAAACTAACCCTGGGGATACTGCTCTAACACAAACTAACCCTGGGGATACTGCTCTAACACAAACTAACCCTGGGGATACTGCTCTAACACAAACTAACCCTGGGGATACTGCTCTAACACAAACTAACCCTGGGGATACTGCTCTAACACAAACTAACCCTGGGGATACTGCTCTAACACAAACTAACCCTGGGGATACTGCTCTAACACAAACTAACCCTGGGGATACTGCTCTAACACAAACTAACCCTGGGGATACTGCTCTAACACAAACTAACCCTGGGGATACTGCTCTAACACAAACTAACCCTGGGGATACTGCTCTAACACAAACTAACCCTGGGGATACTGCTCTAACACAAACTAACCCTGGGGATACTGCTCTAACACAAACTAACCCTGGGGATACTGCTCTAACACAAACTAACCCTGGGGATACTGCTCTAACACAAACTAACCCTTGGGATACTGCTCTAACATAAACTAACCCTGGGGATACTGCTCTAACATAAACTAACCCTGGGGATACTGCTCTAACACAAACTTACCCTGGGGATACTGCTCTAGAACAATCTAACCCTGGGGATACTGCTCTAACACAAACTAACCCTTGGGATACTGCTCTAACATAAACTAACCCTGGGTATACTGCTCTAACATAAACTAACCCTGGGGATACTGCTCTAACACAAACTTACCCTGGGGATACTGCTCTAACACAAACATACCCTGGGTATACTGCTCTAACATAAACTTACCTCTGACCTTTTATCATGACTTTAATTGCCATTAATTAACCTTTGACCTCTTACCCTGACCTTGTCATTGTTTGAACTTTGACCTTTGGTTAATGTGACTTCAGACTTTTATTTTGACCTTCAACATGTATTTTGTGCTTGTCTGACATTTGTTCACTTTGAGTCTTTCGATATCTGATTTTGACCTTGACCTTGACCTTGACCTTTGGTGCCTGAGCCTACAAACTTTACTGATTGTATGGATTGCTTAAACTCTTAGGTTTTCTAAAAACAACAATACCTACAGTGCAATTCAGAAAACAGCAGGTATGAAACAGTTTTTGACATTATTTTCCTTTATGTTGACCTACAGTTATGGCCTGAAATTGGTCCATCAAATTCAATTGAGTTTGATTTAAAATGGCATTCACTCATGAAGAAGTTCCAACTTTTACATTCAATTTCAACCTTGACTTTTGACATATAATTAGTCAATGAAGCTTGGACAAATTTTGTTATTTTGTTTGATAATAAATGTAGTGAGTCAAACAATAGCTACAGGTGCCTTATGTTATTTTCAGACTTTTATTTTGACCTTGACCCTGGGTCCTGAGATTATTCCTTGACTTTTTGCCCAGTGACAGTGAGAATACCCATGTCTATATAGTAAGATTTGGGAACAGACAGGACATTCACACAATAGCATTACATATCCACTCAAGATAGAACCACTGGGTTTATATATACAAATGTATAGCTAACACTCATCTAGCACACCGACTGACAATACACATGCAGTTTGGGGTTGAGGATGGAACTCACATAAAAGCCCTATAATTATTTCCAATTTTCTGCAAATGCAGGTCGTATCGGCTATCTATGAAGGTCTCTGAGGAAGCATACAGACGGGTGAGCGATAACACACCCGCTAATTCATGGAACAATTCAAAACTTTCTACCTTCACCTGTGGTGGTCACAAAGTAACACAAAAACACATAAAAGTTCATCTCATATTAAATGCAGAAGATATGTGGCTGACAAAAGTTTCATTCAAATTGATGACCATCATTCACCCTCTGCTTATTGATTTCAATGTGAATGAAAACAATGAAAGTTGAAATTAGCTTTCTACTTCACCAGCCCTTAAACTAAACCCTACTAATACAGAAACTTGTATCACTAAACCCCACTAATACAGAAACTTGTATAAACTAAACCCCACTAATACAGAAACTTGTATCAATAAACCCCACTAATACAGAAACTTGTATCACTAAACCCCACTAATACAGAAACTTGTATAAACTAGACCCCACTAATACAGAAACTTGTATAAACTAAACCCCGCTAATACAGAAACTTGTATAAACTAAACCCCACTAATACAGAAACTTGTATCACTAAACCCCACTAATACAGAAACTTGTATAAACTAAACCCCACTAATACAGAAACTTGTATAAACTAAACCCCACTAATACAGAAACTTGTATAAACTAAACCCCACTAATACAGAAACTTGTATAAACTAAACCCCACTAATACAGAAACTTGTATAAACTAAACCCCACTAATACAGAAACTTGTATAAACTAAACCCCACTAATACAGAAACTTGTATAAACTAAACCCCACTAATACAGAAACTTGTATAAACTAAACCCCACTAATACAGAAACTTGTATAAACTAAACCCCACTAATACAGAAACTTGTATAAACTAAACCCCACTAATACAGAAACTTGTATAAACTAAACCCCACTAATACAGAAACTTGTATAAACTAAACCCCACTAATACAGAAACTTGTATAAACTAAACCCCACTAATACAGAAACTTGTATAAACTAAACCCCACTAATACAGAAACTTGTATAAACTAAACCCCACTAATACAGAAACTTGTATAAACTAAACCCCACTAATACAGAAACTTGTATAAACTAAACCCCACTAATACAGAAACTTGTATAAACTAAACCCCACTAATACAGAAACTTGTATAAACTAAACCCCACTAATACAGAAACTTGTATAAACTAAACCCCACTAATACAGAAACTTGTATAAACTAAACCCCACTAATACAGAAACTTGTATAAACTAAACCCCACTAATACAGAAACTTGTATAAACTAAACCCCACTAATACAGAAACTTGTATAAACTAAACCCCACTAATACAGAAACTTGTATAAACTAAACCCCACTAATACAGAAACTTGTATAAACTAAACCCCACTAATACAGAAACTTGTATAAACTAAACCCCACTAATACAGAAACTTGTATAAACTAAACCCCACTAATACAGAAACTTGTATAAACTAAACCCCACTAATACAGAAACTTGTATAAACTAAACCCCACTAATACAGAAACTTGTATAAACTAAACCCCACTAATACAGAAACTTGTATAAACTAAACCCCACTAATACAGAAACTTGTATAAACTAAACCCCACTAATACAGAAACTTGTATAAACTAAACCCCACTAATACAGAAACTTGTATAAACTAAACCCCACTAATACAGAAACTTGTATAAACTAAACCCCACTAATACAGAAACTTGTATAAACTAAACCCCACTAATACAGAAACTTGTATAAACTAAACCCCACTAATACAGAAACTTGTATAAACTAAACCCCACTAATACAGAAACTTGTATAAACTAAACCCCACTAATACAGAAACTTGTATAAACTAAACCCCACTAATACAGAAACTTGTATAAACTAAACCCCACTAATACAGAAACTTGTATAAACTAAACCCCACTAATACAGAAACTTGTATAAACTAAACCCCACTAATACAGAAACTTGTATAAACTAAACCCCACTAATACAGAAACTTGTATAAACTAAACCCCACTAATACAGAAACTTGTATAAACTAAACCCCACTAATACAGAAACTTGTATAAACTAAACCCCACTAATACAGAAACTTGTATAAACTAAACCCCACTAATACAGAAACTTGTATAAACTAAACCCCACTAATACAGAAACTTGTATAAACTAAACCCCACTAATACAGAAACTTGTATAAACTAAACCCCACTAATACAGAAACTTGTATAAACTAAACCCCACTAATACAGAAACTTGTATAAACTAAACCCCACTAATACAGAAACTTGTATAAACTAAACCCCACTAATACAGAAACTTGTATAAACTAAACCCCACTAATACAGAAACTTGTATAAACTAAACCCCACTAATACAGAAACTTGTATAAACTAAACCCCACTAATACAGAAACTTGTATAAACTAAACCCCACTAATACAGAAACTTGTATAAACTAAACCCCACTAATACAGAAACTTGTATAAACTAAACCCCACTAATACAGAAACTTGTATAAACTAAACCCCACTAATACAGAAACTTGTATAAACTAAACCCCACTAATACAGAAACTTGTATAAACTAAACCCCACTAATACAGAAACTTGTATAAACTAAACCCCACTAATACAGAAACTTGTATAAACTAAACCCCACTAAAACAGAAACTTGTATAAACTAAACCCCACTAATACAGAAACCTGTATAAACTAGACCCCACTTATACAGAAACTTGGATAACTAAACCCCACTAATACAGAAACTTGTATAAACTAAACCCCACTAAAACAGAAACTTGTATAAACTAAACCCCACTAATACAGAAACCTGTATAAACTAAACCCCACTTATACAGAAACTTGTATCACGTAACCCCACTAATACAGAAGCTTGTATAAACTTATTTAGAGACTTCTATTATATTGAACTGCTTTGTACAAAGAAACACTAGGCATATAGAAACCTGTGAGTACCAAATATCCACTAACATAGACAAATTAAATCTTACAATGTATAATGTCTGAGTTTGAGAGAGAATGCTGGTTCAGAATACACCAACCAGGAGTAAGCTGATTACTTGTGTGAGTCATGGTAGTCTTAATGGCAGAATGAAATACAATCAGAAACATTATGATAATTTTACACCAAAATCATTTGATTTCAAATGTTTTCATTTATATTTCTAAGCATGAGTAGAAATTGATAGGTACTTCAGTGTTATC
The DNA here is from genome assembly GCF_002113885.1 of Mizuhopecten yessoensis. Taxonomy (NCBI): domain Eukaryota; kingdom Metazoa; phylum Mollusca; class Bivalvia; order Pectinida; family Pectinidae; genus Mizuhopecten; species Mizuhopecten yessoensis. The sequence goes on along the minus strand of NW_018403438.1, from coordinate 172,216 downwards.
TAGTTCAAAGGTAATCTTTTTTTATTACAAGAACAAGATTGATAATTTAATACCGCATTTTTATCTGTTCTATAAATACAGAACAATGCATTGGAGAAATAAATATGTAAAAAGTCATCTGTAAAGGTGACGGCACATATACTTACTTTTCCTACACCAGAATGAGCGTGACCTAACTTGACTACCACAGGGAACTTCGGAGTGAGCACCTGTAAAAATAGGATAAGTCAGTTACATTTGTGAAATTTAAAAAGATATTTAAGTTTCTATAACTTGACAATGTCTGTGAGACAAGAATTCCCTTACTGGGCATACTCCTCAAGGCAGCGTCATGTAGGATTCGTACCCGTTCCACTCAAAGTGTTGAAACGCAAATTTGTTTGAGATATATATATATTTGTGTTGTAGTTTCTTCCAAATCAACAGAAAAATGAAGAGCGATGACAAATATTTTCTATTGAAAGTAATAGCGGCCTTGACCTTGAATCACGACCCTGAAAGGCAAACTTGTGAAAATTGATATTGTTGAGTGATGAAGCCAATTTATTGATTCCAAATAAGAACATTTTATATATTTCTAAAATAATAGACGATTTGTTTCTAAAATATCAGTTTGAAGAGCGACCCTGATGCGGGTCGCTTATTTCCCACATATTATAGAGGGCCAGAGTTCTGACGTTAATCAACGATAGACTGATATAAAAAAAAGTCGATAAAACGTGAGAATAATTAGGACTGATGTTGTACCTAAGAACTCCCCCTCAGAAGGTACAGTACTAAACGAGATCTCATTGACCTATTTGATGTCATCATCGTCATATCTAATGACCATTTCACTACAATTCATGTCAATCCCGACACGGCTGTAGGATGCCAATATCGTGACATCTCCGGGGTGTTGTCTCTATCAACGTGTACCAGAAGGCCTCAGTGCTAAACAGGCAAAGACTATTCGCTGATGTACATCAGGACCCAGCCAACATAGTGACCTTCTTCTCTGTCAAGTTATTGCACTGCAGCATGTCAGATCAAGCATTTTTGTTGGCGTATACACAACTCTGTTTCACCACCCAAATTTCTCTGCAGGTCCGAAGTAAAAATAATCCCAAGTAGTGCACCTGACAACCCATTGTCAAGGACTTATATTTTTATTTTCTTTATTCTAAAAATGTGTAGCATATTCTTACAGTCATGTAGATGGCATATTACTCATAGCAAGGGTCACAGACTTCTTCTGGAAAGTGTGTGTATTTGGGGAAAGGGAAGGGAGGTCAGGTTTCCAAATATCCAACCTATTGCTCATGTCTTACATCCTTAACCAATATAAGCTGTTAACCATCCTCCATTACTGTCTCATTAAACCTGTAAATCCACTACAACCCTGTCCCCAGTGTTACACCATCAGTCTGACTCCTTCTGTAAGGTATAAATCCCCTACGACCCTGTCCCCAGTCTTACACCATCAGTCTGACTCCTTCTGTAAGGTATAAATCCCCTACGACCCTGTCCCCAGTCTTACACCATCAGTCTGACTCCTTCTGTAAGGTATAAATCCCCTACGACCCTGTCCCCAGTCTTACACCATCAGTCTGACTCCTTCTGTAAGGTATAAATCCCCTACGACCCTGTCCCCAGTCTTACACCATCAGTCTGACTCCTTCTGTAAGGTATAAATCCCCTACGACCCTGTCCCCAGTCTTACACCATCAGTCTGACTCCTTCTGTAAGGTATAAATCCCCTACGACCCTGTCCCCAGTCTTACACCATCAGTCTGACTCCTTCTGTAAGGTATAAATCCCCTACGACCCTGTCCCCAGTCTTACACCATCAGTCTGACTCCTTCTGTAAGGTATAAATCCCCTACGACCCTGTCCCCAGTCTTACACCATCAGTCTGACTCCTTCTGTAAGGTATAAATCCCCTACGACCCTGTCCCCAGTCTTACACCATCAGTCTGACTCCTTCTGTAAGGTATAAATCCCCTACGACCCTGTCCCCAGTCTTACACCATCAGTCTGACTCCTTCTGTAAGGTATAAATCCCCTACGACCCTGTCCCCAGTCTTACACCATCAGTCTGACTCCTTCTGTAAGGTATAAATCCCCTACGACCCTGTCCCCAGTCTTACACCATCAGTCTGACTCCTTCTGTAAGGTATAAATCCCCTACGACCCTGTCCCCAGTCTTACACCATCAGTCTGACTCCTTCTGTAAGGTATAAATCCCCTACGACCCTGTCCCCAGTCTTACACCATCAGTCTGACTCCTTCTGTAAGGTATAAATCCCCTACGACCCTGTCCCCAGTCTTACACCATCAGTCTGACTCCTTCTGTAAGGTATAAATCCCCTACGACCCTGTCCCCAGTCTTACACCATCAGTCTGACTCCTTCTGTAAGGTATAAATCCCCTACGACCCTGTCCCCAGTCTTACACCATCAGTCTGACTCCTTCTGTAAGGTATAAATCCCCTACGACCCTGTCCCCAGTCTTACACCATCAGTCTGACTCCTTCTGTAAGGTATAAATCCCCTACGACCCTGTCCCCAGTCTTACACCATCAGTCTGACTCCTTCTGTAAGGTATAAATCCCCTACGACCCTGTCCCCAGTCTTACACCATCAGTCTGACTCCTTCTGTAAGGTATAAATCCCCTACGACCCTGTCCCCAGTCTTACACCATCAGTCTGACTCCTTCTGTAAGGTATAAATCCCCTACGACCCTGTCCCCAGTCTTACACCATCAGTCTGACTCCTTCTGTAAGGTATAAATCCCCTACGACCCTGTCCCCAGTCTTACACCATCAGTCTGACTCCTTCTGTAAGGTATAAATCCCCTACGACCCTGTCCCCAGTCTTACACCATCAGTCTGACTCCTTCTGTAAGGTATAAATCCCCTACGACCCTGTCCCCAGTCTTACACCATCAGTCTGACTCCTTCTGTAAGGTATAAATCCCCTACGACCCTGTCCCCAGTCTTACACCATCAGTCTGACTCCTTCTGTAAGGTATAAATCCACTACAACCCTGTCCCCAGTCTTACACCATCAGTCTGACTCCTGTAAGGTATAAATCCCCTACGACCCTGTCCCCAGTCTTACACCATCAGTCTGACTCCTTCTGTAAGGTAAGTGTTGATTTTTGAGGCCACATAACTGTTACAATTTCATTTCCTTTGATTAGCAATTTCTGATCTAAGTGAGAGATGATTCAGCACAAACCCCAAACAAACCACCAAAATGTAAGGTCGATGTTATAATCACACCCAATACCTTACACATACACTCCATCAGACTGTATTGATGTCTAACAAGTCTAGGCAAGGTCACGTACCTCAAGGTCACAAAGATAATTTGATCAATGAAACTGAAGGACTTTCTATAAAACTTGTACACCTCTGATGTTCATCACTGACTTACCAAGTACGTCACAATGCTGGCAAGCTACACTCTATTTATTTATGACAATTTCATAAATGTTAAGCCGAATAATTACATTTTTATATATAATTTTATCAGATACTTCAGAACTAAGTAACAATTGCTCTAGTCACTGTAGATGATAAAAAAGAAACTGATTGTTTGATTGGCAGGCAGCTATGTACTAAACCGACCTTCAAACCCAGTAATAAACTTCATGTTAAATCTCCGTGACAATGACGACAGCAAGCCGATGATGTTGGTTATAATATTGGACCCCCATGAACAGTTGGCCGACAGCCTCTGTGTTACAGGGCGTATGGGCATTTCTTCTTTAAAATTATCAATAAGCTGTTTTGGTCATCTGTTCTTTTATTTGAGCCATCCAATGTAACCCAATACAACAGAAATCTCCTAACCTCCATTTGGAAGCCTTTTCTACAGGACCAGTATGCATGAATGGATCATCACTTTCTATAAATAAAAACTGAAGTTAAACACTGGATTAACAGGATGAAGAGAAGCAGAGAGGAGATTGGGACTTTAGGTAGTTATCATAATTATCATGTCATGAGAGTTGGTCAATTTCAGGAAAGTAACCATTACCATAATTAAATCAGCAAATTTCTTATACCATAGTGCTGACTAGACCATCCCAGTGGAGTCCAATACCTCCACCAGGGAGCATCATACCATAGTGCTGGCTAGACCATCCCAGTGGAGTCCAATACCTCCACCAGGGAGCATCATACCATAGTGCTGGCTAGACCATCCCAGTGGAGTCCAACACCTCTACCAGGGAGCATCATACCATAGTGCTGGCTAGACCATCCCAGTGGAGTCCAATACCTCCACTAGGGAGCATCATACCATAGTGCTGACTAGACCATCCCAGTGAGGTCCAATACCTCCACTAGGGAGCAAACAAAACGGCATCAAACTCACTCGAACCCAATAAAATAGTTAAATATGTGACTTGTGGACAACTTGACACCGTATAGTACAAAGACTTACTGACCAGTAGGAGGATGGGCAGTAGGAGAATGGGCACCATCATAAAATCCCAAAGTGGAAACAAGCTGTCAGGTTCACTGACAACAAGGATTTCTAATACAATTAAGTTAACTCTTTCCGTACCATTGTGGTGTACACAGTACAGTAATATGTGCTTCCTGGTCCACATTGTTATGAACAGCAACAAAAATATATGCTGTGTCATCCCCGTTGTCGTGTAGACACAACAAGAGACTTTGGTGTTACCTTTCTTCTATTTAACTGGTGATAGCACATGACAGTCGTGTAATCCAATTAATTGGCTCTAAAATTAGCACCTGTTAGTTGGCCAAAAAAACCCAGATTTTTATGGATGCAGAGTACATATTTTTCATCATATCATCTCTTGTTTTTGCATTTTGCCACAAGATGTTGCGTTTTGTGGCCTTCAATATAAACAATATGGCCGTGCCTGAATTTGATATGAACACTCGTAAATGCATCACCAAATATTTATGGAATATGGAAAATTATGAAAGTAATTATGGATATTATAAAATATAAGTCACGATTAAACCTACTTGCATTTAGAAAAGCTAAAAGACTTCCTGACAGGTTTCTGTTTGAAGAGATATTTGAGGTATTTTGAGAACTAAAGTGATGTAGAAAGACTGACTACTGATTCCTGACAGGTTTCTGTTTGTAGAGATATTGTGAAGTATATGGAGAACTAAAGTGACGTAGAAAGGCTGGCTACTGATTCCTGACAGGTTTCTGTTTGTAGAGATATTGTGAAGCATTTGGAGAACTAAAGTGACGTATAAAGGCTGGCTACTGATTCCTGACAGGTTTCTGTTTGTAGAGATATTGTGAAGTATATGGAGAACTAAAGTGACGTAGAAAGGCTGGCTACTGATTCCTGACAGCTTTCTGTTTGTAGAGATATTGTGAAGTATATGGAGAACTAAAGTGATATAGAAAGGCTGGCTACTGATTCCTGACAGCTTTCTGTTTGTAGAGATATTGTGAAGTATATGGAGAACTAAAGTGATATAGAAAGGCTGGCTGCTGATTCTGGAGGGTGGATTTGTTTATTATTTTATGTTTATAAACAGATTTAGTATACATCAGTAGAATTTTGTAGAAACCAGCTGGGTCTATCCCAAGCATATGGGAGCTATTAATTGGGTTTTAAGGAGAATACCAACAGGTCTGAGTGTTCCAAACATGTCTAAAGAAATCAAATAGATGAAACCTCTATACCACGCCTCTCATTTCAGTGCCACCTTGCTTCAGTACCAGCACATTTATAAGTCCCCTTTTATGTTTTTCTTATAAAAGCTGACCCATTCTTTATAAAAATAAATGCATCTTCATCCCTTACAGATGATTCAATTAATTCCCATGTCAGAATGATGTTTATGCCAAAATTGAAATCAATCTGATAATTGTCAGAGCAAATTTTACTGTTGCATATATACGCCCATGTGAATGGGATGGAAGCGTGCCTCTCCATGATGATAATAACCTGTACAATGTCTTCTAATCGACAGCCCTCCTCTCCAACCTCTCTATGATAATCGACAGCCCTCCTCTACAACCTCTCTATGATAATCAACAGCCCTCCTCTCCAAATCTCTCAGATTTAGGAGTAACACAGTAATTCAGTGCAGAGTGTTGAAAATCTGAAGAACCAGTAATCCGACAGCTTATCATTACAACAGTGAGCAGCTTTAATTTCAAGGCAAATTTAATTTGTAACGTTGATGGAGCTATAGGTGTATACATGTGTTGGCAGGCACCCCTACTACCTCAGTATGTACCAGGCACCCCTACTTTCTCAGTATGTACTAGGAATTTACGCACGCCCTGTGTATGTGATAAAACAGATCCTTTTTGGGAGGCAGGCATAAGACGATGCACTGAGATTAACTCATATCCTATTATTGTTGATGGTTTTGAATCATTCAGGATTGTGTGGGCTTGGTAGAGATAGGGGGGGGGGGGGGGGGGGGGGACATTTCTTGATAATTAAAACAGATTTATAGCCAAAGAAATCAAATACAAATATGAAACATGTTTAAATACCTGTCAAAAAGTCATATACTTTATAGTTAATGTTCCATTAGAAATGTTAAAATCTCGTCTTCTCCTGAATACTCCACCTCTGGATCTTTGCCAGCATGATCTTCATATAACTCCTGACAACTTTATAATGTATATGCATAAAAAATGCTACACATCACACTGTACAACATTACAGACCATTTTGTTACACAAAATATCATTCTTTTTTTAAGATAATCAGCATTTTCAGACTTCCACTATGTCAATATACATGCTCCTTCTACTGAACATAGGACTAGAACTTAGAGGTAAACTCATTCCAGCTATGTTTATAATGAGTATTACACATCAATGTATCTATGAAGGAGAGAGTGATGATAAGGAAAATCAACCGACAGCACAAATACCATAACACAAGCTGTCAGCACATATACCATAACACAAGCTGTCAGCACCAATACCATAACACAAGCTGTCAGCACAAAGACCAGAACACAAGCTGTCAGGACAAATACCAGAACACAAGCTGGCAGCACAAATACCATAACACAAGCTTTCAGGACAAATACCATAACACAAGCTGTCAGGACATACACCATAACACAAGCTGTCAGCACAAAGACCAGAACACAAGCTGTCAGGACAAATACCAAAACACAAGCTGTCAACACAAATACCATAACACAAGCTGTCATCACAAATACCATAACACAAGCTGTCAGGAAATATACCATAACACAAGCTGTCAGCACAAATACATAACACAAGCTGTCAGCACAAATCCCATAACACAAGCTGTCAGGACATATACCATAACACAAACTGTCAGCACAAATAGCTTAACACAAGCTGTCAGCACAAATACATAACGAAAGCTGTCAGCACAAATACCATAACCCAAGCTGTCAGGACAAATACCATAACACAAGCTGTCATCACAAATACCATAACACAAGCTGTCATCACAAATACCATAACACAAGCTGTCAGGACAAATACCAAAACACAAGCTGTCAGCACATATACCATAACACAAGCTGTCAGCACAAAGACCAGAACACAAGCTGTCAGGACAAATACCATAACACAAGCTGTCAGGACAAATACCAAAACACAAGCTGTCAACACAAATACCACACCACAAGCTGTCAGCACAAATACCATAACTCAAGCTGTCAGCACAAATACATAACGAAAGCTGTCAGCACAAATACCATAACATAAGCTGTCAGCACAAATACCATAACCCAAGCTGTCAGGACAAATACCATAACACAAGCTGTCATCACAAATACCATAACACAAGCTGTCAACACAAATACCACACCACAAGCTGTCAGCACAAATACCATAGCACAAGCTGTCAGCACAAATACCATAAAACAAGCTGTCAGAACATATACCATAACACAAGCTGTCAGCACATATCCCATAACACAAGCTGTCAACACAAATACCACACCACAAGCTGTCAGCACAAATACCATAGCACAAGCTGTCAGCACAAATACCATAGCACAAGCTGTCAGCACAAATACCATAAAACAAACTGTCAGGACATATACCATAACACAAGCTGTCAACACAAATACCATAACACAAGCTGTCAGCACAAATACCAGAACACAAGCTGTCAGCACAAATTCCATAACACAAGCTGTCAGCACAAAGACCAGAACACAAGCTGTCAGGACAAATACCAGAACACAAGCTGGCAGCACAAATACCATAACACAAGCTTTCAGGACAAATACCATAACACAAGCTGTCAACACAAATACCACACCACAAGCTGTCAGCACAAATACCATAGCACAAGCTGTCGGCACAAATACCATAACACAAGCTGTCAGCACAAATACCATAACACAAGCTGTCAGCACAAATACAATGTACCATATAAAAACCTTTCAGCAGGAGAGCAGGGTTTACTGTAACACATTAGCAATAGTCTATATATGCAGATAACCAAAACTGAATCTTTCCAGGGGATGGAGCACAATCCTTGATAAGGAACTTCATTTTTACATGGTGTGATTTATATTGAGCATGTATAATATTAGGAACTTTTAACTCATGAACTTATATCACTATCATTTCACTAGATCATTGTAAGAAGAGCAAAATTTTAACTTCTAATTTAGATGATTTTTTCATTGTATACAATTATTAAAATTCAGATTTTTTTTTTTTTCTTAACACTTTCTGAAACGAGATTCAATAATTGTTATCTGTTGGTGATTGCGATACCCTAGAGATGACAATCTGTATACATTGTTCCCTATGCAGTGACCTAATAAAGTTGTTTCTGAAACAAGATTGTGTCCTTGGTCTGTACCTAACGCACCTGTTATTAACTATCTATACCTGTAAACATCTCTGACTCGTGTGTGACACACCTACCACTTTACCTGTAAACACCTGTGTTTACCTGGCCTGGTTTTCTGTTGTTCCAGAGCTTTATGGTAACAGCGCATGCAGGTAGCAAATAGCCAGAAAAAACAAGGCCATTGGATATCTACACTGTGTTGATATATCACAAGATCAATACACATGTACTAAAGTAACACATGTATTGGTCTGTTCCTATATAGGTGATATAACTATCAGGAACATCGTTCAACAAATTTATGCTTTTTACTTTTCAACATTTTGATAAAAAAAATCATTTTTAAATTCAATGTTTTTCATTTATTTAAAAGAGAGAAAAAACTTGGTCACTCTTTAATTCCATATTGGTTTATTCATTTTGATAAAAACTATGAGAATCAAATTGAAATCCCTTGATATAGTAAAGCCCTGAAAACCGAGTCACCTTCATTTCAATCCATAGTGACTTGATTGTGAGGATGGTCGATCATCAGACAAAAACAGGACCATCTGACAGTTTGTGAAGGCTTTAGATAATGAAGTTACAATAGGTACGCATATATACAATGTGTACGCATATATACAATGTGTACGCATATGGGGAATGTGTACGCATATATACAATGTGTCCGCATATATACAATGTGTACGCATATGGGGAATGTGTACGCATATATACAATGTGTATGCATATATACAATGTGTACGCATATGGGGAATGTGTACGCATATATACAATGTGTCCGCATATATACAATGTGTACGCATATATACAATGGCAAACTTATTTAACATTTAGTAGAGAATCACAAATGTACATATTTTGTTATGTTTTTGTCAAAAATACATAAATCCTGTTTTCCAACATACATGTGTCCTGTTGTCAATCAAACATACAGTGATACTTCCTGTTGTCTGACAATCATACATCATGTTGTCCAACAAACACATACTTCCTGCTGTTCCAACAAACACACTTCATGTTGTCCAACATACATACTTCCTGTAGTCCAACAAACACACTTCATGTTGTCCAACAATCTCACTTCCTGTTGTCCAACTAACACTCCCTGTTCTCCAACAATCACACTTCCTGTTGTCTGACAAACTGTATAACATCATATTGTCCAACAAACACATACTTCCTGCTGTTCCAACAAACACACTTCATGTTGTCCAACAAACACACTTCCTGTGGTTCAACAAACACACTCCCTGTTGTCCAACAAACACACTTCCTGTGGTTCAACAAACACACTCCCTGTTGTCCAACAAACACACTTCCTGTGGTTCAACAAACACACTCCCTGTTGTCCAACAAACACACTTCATGTTGTCCAACAAACAAACTTCTTGTTGTCCAACAAACACACTTCCTGTTGTCCAACAAACACACTTCATGTTGTCCAACAAACACATTTCCTGTTGTCCAACAAACACACTTCCTGTTGTTTAACAAACACACTTCCTGTTGTCCAACTTACACATTTCTTGTTGTCCAACAAAAAAACTTCCTGTTGTCCAACAAACACACTTCATGTTGTCCAACTTACACACTTCTTGTAGTCCAACAAAAACACTTCCTGTTGTCCAACAAACACACTTCCTGTTGTCCAACAGACACACTTCCTGTTGTTCAACAAATACACTTCTTGTTGTCCAACAAATACACTTCTTGTTGTCCAACAAACACACTTCCTGTTGTCTAACAAACACACCTCTTGTTGTCCAACAAACACCCTTCCTGTTGTCCAACAAAACACACTTCCTGTTGTCCAACTTACACACTTCCTGTAGTCCAATAAACACACTTCTTGTAGTCCAACAAACACACTTCATGTTGTCCAACAAACACATTTCCTGTTGTCCAACAAACACACTTCTTGTTGTCCAACAAACACACGTCCTGTTGTCCAACAAATACACTTCTTGTTGTCCAACAGACACACTTCTTGTTGTCCAACAAACACACTTCCTGTTGTCTAACAAACACACCTCTTGTTGTCCAACAAACACCCTTCCTGTTGTCCAACAAAACATACTTCCTGTTGTCCAACTTACACACTTCCTGTAGTCCAATAAACACACTTCTTGTTGTCCAACAAACACCCTTCCTGTTGTCCAACAAACACACTTCATGTTGTCCAACATACATACTTCCTGTAGTCCAACAAACATACATCATGTTGTCCAACAAACACATACTTCCTGTTGTTCCAACAAACACACTTCATGTTGTCCAACAAACACACTTTCCTGTTGTCCAACAAACACCCTTCCTGTTGTCCAACATACTTCCTGTTGTCCAACTTACACACTTCCTGTAGTCCAACAAACACACTTCTTGTTGTCCAACAAACACACTTCTTGTCCAACAAACACACTTCCTGTTGTCCAACAAACACCCTTCCTGTTGTCCAACATACATACTTCCTGTTGTCCAACTAACACACTTCCTGTTGTCCAACAAACACACTTCATGTTGTCCAACAAACACACTTCTTGTCCAACAAACACACTTCCTGTTGTCCAACAGACACACTTTTTGTTGTCCAACAAACACACTTCCTGTTGTCCAACATACATACTTCATCTACCCCACCAAACATAATTCATGTTGTCCAACAAACACACTTCCTGTTGTCCAACAAACACCCTTCCTGTTGTCCAACAAAAATACTTCCTGTTGTCCAACAAGCACCCTTCTTGTAGTCCAACTAACACACTTCTTGTTGTCCAACTAACACACTTCCTTTTGTCCAACATACATACTTCTTGTTGTCCAACAAACACACTTCTTGTCCAACAAACACACTTCCTGTTGTCCAACAGACACACTTTTTGTTGTCCAACAAACACACTTCCTGTTGTCCAACATACATACTTCATCTACCCCACCAAACATAATTCATGTTGTCCAACAAACACACTTCCTGTTGTCCAACAAACACCCTTCCTGTTGTCCAACAAAAATACTTCCTGTTGTCCAACAAGCACCCTTCTTGTAGTCCAAC
>NW_018403438.1:158114-159144 GCF_002113885.1 Mizuhopecten yessoensis | reverse complement strand
TCCTTCCTCTTTCAGTCCCCTCCCAAGCCCCTGTGATGTAGATATCTCTTGCACTCCTTCCTCTTTCAGTCCCCTCCCAAGCCCCTGTGGGATTGTCAGACTCAATCTCTCGCTATCCTTTCCCCACTCTAGACACTCTATGACCTTGCAAACTCTCTTCCTCTGAACCAGAGCCCATTTGATCTTTGTGATGGTATCGTTTGTTAAGCAGTACTATTTGATCTCAAATCCCTGACTTTTAAGGTGATAATTTGACTGTTAAACTGGAATACTTAAAGGTGAGCTGATTGGGGAGGAGTGTAATCAGTGTCGGGGGTTAATCAGCTGTGATAAAAAGGGGTGTGACTCCAGAGGTATCGGTGTTGTACGGGCTTGGTGATTAGGTAAGCTGACTCATTTAGAATACTCGTCTAATTATTCACCTAATTAGAAGAAAAAATGTTGTTTCCTTAGTGAAGTTTGTCTATATGTCCCCTGAGAACAGAGTGTTGATGCAGCTCCAGCTTAATGACTGTATCATAGAAATTTAATTAGCGATATTTAACAACTGTTTAAAATTTGTTTTAAATACATGTTGATGCATTTAATAAAACATCACATTTTTATTATAAATATTTAGAAAGATAGATATATTGAAGACATCAATTAGAGTTATTTTGGAGATTTATAAAGCTATCACACATAAAGTAGTCTTCTATAATAATCTCCAGGATTATCTATACTCAATTTCCTGTAAGTTTGTATCACGACTTTATTAATCATTATTAATCTTAAGTTGTTACTATTAGTGTACCTTTGGACATTCTTCTGTGTATTACACACTGAGGCTTCCAGCTTTGTGAATCATACATGTACATCTAGGTACCACCCAGATCTGGAATATGGAATGCTAGTACATATGGCATGTATGGTATGGAGGTTATTCTCATTTCCTCATCAATCTGAGGTGGTAAGCTGGTCAGGTAAAGGGGGGGGCAGAAGTGGTGATAAACCCCATCAGTCGGAGGGGTTAGGGGTGGTGGTCAGGTTA
>NW_018403438.1:154893-157720 GCF_002113885.1 Mizuhopecten yessoensis | reverse complement strand
AGAAGTGGTGATAAACCCCATCAGTCGGAGGGGGTAAGGGGTGGTGGGAGCAGAAGTTGTACATGTATGGTGGTAATGGTGGTAAACCCCATGTCACAAGGTCACAAGGTCATAGGATCCAAGTGTTTAATCAGTAACATACCTGGGGCATTGTCTATGATCAGTAACATACCTGGGGCATTGTCTTTTGATATACTTCAATGCTCTGTTCAGTACAGATATATAAAATTTTGTTATCAATATGAACAATTTCAATTTCTTAATTAAAAATATTTACAAGTGTAGTAAAAACGATTTGTAATACAGGGACTTGAGTCAGTCTGAGTGGCGCCTAGTAAAACAATGGATCGTTATATATATAGGTCCCTGTGCTTAAATACTCCAGTACGCGTAAGTACCGAAGAAATCAATCTTCCGCAAGTAAGTGACACAAGTGTGAGCTATTTCAAATACTTAAAGTAGTTAAAGAAGTTTCACATTGTCAAGTAGACAGGCCTACGTAAGATTTGACTAGGGTCAGAATGTGTGTCCATTTTCTCAGAAGTTATCAATAATTAGTTAAATGTTGCCAGTCTGCTGTGCTTGATATAATGAGACTTGAATAGGGTCATATAGTGTGTCAATTTCTCTCAGAATTGATAGTTTCTCGGTTTAATGTTGAGACTTTAAGCCTGTTATTGCTTTCTCAGATAAATGTTTTTCCCTAAGATAAAGGGTGCCTACAAGTCAATTTACTATATTATTACCAATTTCTGTGAAATCTTTATTTCTGTCATTTTCAAAAGTAGTATTCCAAAAACTTCACATGTTGTGATTAAATTTACAGAATTTGGGAAAAAGAAAACAGAAGATCTCTGAAGTGGGTTGAAACTTTAAACAAATCCTACCCTTTACCAATGCTGCCATACCAGGAATTATAAAGTAACATGCAGTATCAAAGTCAGATTCCAAAAAGTATTTGCAAAAAACAATGAGCACTGAAAGAGAAATCACTTGGCGGGGGAAGTTACTCTGAGCCAGAGACAAAACATCACTTGACAGGAGAAGTGACTCTGAGCCAGAGACAAAACATCAGTTGACAGGGGAAGTTACTCTGAGCCACAGACAAAACATCACTTGACAGGGGAAGTTACTCTGAGCCAGAGAAAAACATCACTTGACAGGGGAAGTTACTCTGAACCAGAGACAAACATCACTTGGCAGGGGAAGTTACTCTAAGCCAGAGACAAACATCACTTGGCAGGGGAAGTTACTCGGAGCCACAGACAAAACATCACTTGACAGGGGAAGTTACTCTGAGCCAGAGAAAAACATCACTTGGTAGGGGAAGTTACTCTGAACCAGAGACAAACATCACTTGGCAGGGGAAGTTACTCTAAGCCAGAGACAAACATCACTTGGCAGGGGAAGTTACTCGGAGCCACAGACAAAACATCACTTGACAGGGGAAGTTACTCTGAGCCAGAGAAAAACATCACTTGGTAGGGGAAGTTACTCTGAACCAGAGACAAACATCACTTGGCAGGGGAAGTTACTCTAAGCCAGAGACAAACATCACTTGGCAGGGGAAGTTACTCGGAGCCACAGACAAAACATCACTTGACAGGGGAAGTTACTCTGAGCCAGAGAAAAACATCACTTGGTAGGGGAAGTTACTCTGAGCCAGAGACAAAACATCACTTGGTAGGGGAAGTTACTCTGAGCCAGAGACAAACATCACTTGACAGGGGAAGTTACTCTGAGCCACAGACAAACATCACTTGGCAGGGGAAGTTACTCTGAGCCAGAGACAAAACATCACTTGGCAGGGGAAGTTACTCTGAGCCAGAGACAAAACATCCCTTGACAGGGGAAGTTACTCTGAGCCAGAGACAAACATCACTTGACAGGGGAAGTTACTCTGAGCCACAGACAAAACATCACTTGACAGGGCAAGTTACTCTGAGCCACAGACAAAACATCACTTGACAGGGGAAGTCACTCTGAGCCAGAGACAAAACATCACTTGACAGGGGAAGTCACTCTGAGCCAGAGACAAAACATCACTTGGAAGGGGAAGTTATTCTGAGCCACAGACAAAACATCACTTGGTAGGGGAAGTTACTCTGAGCCAGAGAAAAACATCACTTGACAGGGGACGTCACTCTGAGCCAGAGACAAACATCACTTGACAGGGGAAGTTACTCTGAGGCAGAGACAAAACATCACTTGACAGGGGAAGTTATTCGGAGCCAGAGACAAAACATCACTTGACAGGGGAAGTTACTCTGAGCCAGAGACAAACATCACTTGACAGGGGAAGTTATTCGGAGCCAGAGACAAAACATCACTTGACAGGGGAAGTTACTCTGAGGCAGAGACAAAACATCACTTGACAGGGGAAGTTACTCGGAGCCAGAGACAAATATCACTTGACAGGGGAAGTTACTCTGAGCCAGGGACAAACATCACTTGACAGGGGAAGTTACTCTGAGGCAGAGACAAAACATCACTTGACAGGGGAAGTTACTCGGAGTCAGAGACAAATATCACTTGACAGAGGAAGTGACTCCTCAAGAAAAAAAGTCATATCCTAAATAGTAGCTTTAGACATCAGAAGTGAGCATATTAAATTCTGATAACAAGAGGAAACCAGGGTGTATTGGGGAGGGAGGAGGGACTGAGGGTGTATTGGGGAGGGAGATGGGACTGAGGGTGTATTGGGGAGGGAGGAGGGACTGAGGGTGCATTGGGGAGGGAGGAGGGACTGAGGGTGTATTTGGGAGGGAGATGGGACTGAGGGTGTATTGGGGAGGGAGATGGGACTGAGGGTGTATTGGGGAGGGAG